>NC_057798.1:651812550-651940166 GCF_018294505.1 Triticum aestivum | reverse complement strand
GTATGGCCCAATAAGGCCCAATACTTCTCCCCGGCGAATTCCCGTAACTCTCCGGTACTCCGATAAATACCCGAATCACTCGGAACCTTTCCGAACTCCGAATATAGTCGTCCAATATATCGATCTTTACGTCTCAACCATTTCGAGACTCCTCGTCATGTCCCCGATTTCATCCGGGACTCTGAACTCCTTCGGTACATCAAAACTCATAAAATCACAATAAAGACGTTTGGTAGCACACAAAGTGTTCCTCCGGTAAACAGGAGTTGCATAATCTCATAGTCATAGGAACATGTATAAGTCATGAAGAAAGCAATAACAACATACTAAACGATCGATTGCTAAGCTAACGGAATGGGTCATGTCAATCAGATCATTCAACTAATGATGTGATCCCGTTAATCAAATAACAACTCTGTGTCCATGGTTAGGAAACATAACCATCTTTGATTAACAAGCTAGTCAAGTAGAGGCATACTAGTGACACTCTGTTTGTCTATATATTCACACATGTATTATGTTTCCGGTTAATACAATTCTAGCATGAATAATAAACATTTATCATGATATAAGGAAATAAATAATAACTTTATTATTGCCTCTAGGGCATATTTCCTTCAGTCTCCCACTTGCACTAGAGTCAATAATCTAGTTCACATCGCCATGTGATTTAACACCAATAATCATATCTATATATGATTAACACCAATAGTTCACATCGTCATGTGACCAACACCCAAAAGGTTTACTAGAGTCAATAATCTAGTTCACATCGCTATGTGATTAATACCCAAAGAGTACAAAGGTATGATCATGTTTTGCTTGTGAGAGAAGTTTAGTCAACGGGTCTGTCCATTCAGAGCCGTATGTATTTTGCAAATATTCTATGTCTACAATACTCTGCACGGAGCTACTCTAGCTAATTGCTCCCACTTTCAATATGTATCCAGATTAAGACTTAGAGTCATCTGGATCAGTGGCAAAACTTTCATCGACGTAACCCTTTACGACGAACCTTTTGTCACTTCCATAATCGAGAAACATATCCTTATACCACTAAGGATAATTTTGACCGCTGTCCAGTGATCTACTCCTAGATCACTACTGTACTCCCTTGTCAAACTCAGTGGTGGGGTATACAATAGATCTGGTATACAGCATGGCATACTTTATAGAACCTATGGCTGAGGCATAGGGAATGACATTCATTCTCTTTCTATCTTCTGCCATGGTCGGGCTTTGAGTCTTACTCAATTGCACACCTTGTAACACAGGAAAGAACTCTTTCTTTGACTGTTCCATTTTGAACTACTTCAAAATCTTGTCAAGGTATTTACTCATTGAAAAAGCTTATCAAGCGTCTTGATCTATCTCTATAGATCTTGATGCTCAATATGTAAGCAGCTTTACCGAGGTCCTTCTTCGAAAAACTCCTTTCAAACTCTCCTTTATGCTTTGCAGAATAATTCTACATTATTTCCGATCAACTATATGTCATTCACATATACTTATCAGAAATGCTGTAGTGCTCCCACTCACTTTCTTGTAAATACAGGCTTCACCGCAAGTCTGTATAAAACTATATGCTTTGATCAACTTATCAAAGCGTATATTCCAACTCCGAGATGCTTGCACCAGTCCATAGATGGATCGCTGGAGCTTGCGTATTTTGTCAGCACTTTTAGGATTGACAAAACCTTCTGGTTGCATCATATACAACTCTTCTTTAAATCCATTAAGGAATGTAGTTTTGTTTATCCATTTGCAAGATTTCATAAAAATGTGGCAATTGCTAACATGATTTGGACAGACTTAAGCATCGCTACGAGTGAGAAAATTTCATCGTAGTCAACACCTTGAATTTTGTCAAAAACCTTTTTCGACAAGTCTAGCTTTGTAGATAGTAACACTACTATCAACGTCCGTCTTCCTCTTGAAGATCCATTTATTTTCTATGGTTTGCCGATCATCGGGCAAATCCATCAAAGTCCATACTTTGTTCTCATACATGGATCATATCTCAGATTTCATGGCCTCAAACCATTTTGCGGAATCTAGGCTCATCATCGCTTCCTCATAGTTCGTAGGTTCGTCATGGTCAAGTAACATGACCTCCAGAATGGGATTATCGTACCACTCTGGTGCGGATCTCACTCTGGTTGACCTACAAGGTTCGGTAGTAACTTGATCTGAAGTTACATGATCATCATCATTAGCTTCCTCACTAATTGGTGTAGTAGTCACAGGAACAGATTTCTGTGATGAACTACTTTCCAATAAGGGAGAAGGTACAATTACCTTATCAAGTTCTACTTTCCTCCCACTCACTTCTTTCGAGAGAAACTCCTTCTCTAGAAAGGATCCATTATTAGCAACGAATGTTTTGCCTTCGGATCTGTGATAGAAGGTGTACCCAACAATTTCCTTTGGGTATTCTATGAAGACGCACTTCTCTGATTTGGGTTCGAGCTTATCAGGATGAAACTTTTTCACATAAGCATCGCAACCCCAAACTTTAAGAAACGACAACTTTGGTTTCTTGCTAAACCACAGTTCATATAGTGTCATCTCAACGGATTTAAATGGTGCCCTATTTAACGTGAATGCAGCTGTCTCTAATGCATGATCCCAAAACGATATTGGTAAATCGGTAAGAAACATCATAGATTGTACTATATCCAATAAAGTACGGTTACGATGTTTGGACACACCATAACGTTGTGGTGTTCCAGGTGGTGTGAGCTGTGAAACTATTCCACATTGTTTTAATTGAAGACCAAACTCGTAACTCAAATATTCGTCTCCGCGATCAGATCGCAGAAACTTTATTTTCTTGTTACGATGATTTTTCCACTTCACTCTGAAATTCTTTGAACCTTTCAACTATTTCAGACTTATGTTTCATCAAGTAGATATACCCATATCTTCTCAAATCATCTTGTGAAGGTCAGAAAATAATGATACTTGCCACGAGCATCAACACTCATTGGATCGCATACATCGGTATGTATTATTTCCAACAAGTCAGTAGCTTTATCCATTGTTCCGGAGAACGGAGTTTTAGTCATCTTGCCCAAAAGGCACGGTTCGCAAGCATCAAATAATTCATAACCAAGTGATTCCAAAAATCCATCTTTATGGAGTTTCTTCATGCGCTTTACACCGATATGACCCAAACGGCAGTGCCACAAATAAGTTGCACTATCATTATTAACTTTGCATCTTTTGGCATCAATATTATGAATATGTGTATCACTACGATTGAGATCCAACAAACTATTTTCATTGGGTGTATGACCATTGAAGGTTTTATTCATGTAAACAGAACAACAATTATTCTCTGACTTTAAATGAATAACCGTATTGCAATAAACATGATCAAATCATATTTATGCTCAACGCAAATGCCAAATAACATTTATTTAGGTTTAACACTAATCCCGAAAGTATAGGGAGTGTGCGATGATGATCATATCAATCTTGGAACTACTTCCAACACTCATCATCACTTCCCCTTCAACTAGTCTCTGTTTATTCTGTAACTCCTGTTTCGAGTTACTAATCTTAGCAACCGAACAAGTATCAAATACTCAGGGGCTACTATAAACACTAGTAAGGCACACATAAAACACCTGTATATCAAATATACCCTTGTTCACTTTGCCATCCTTCTTATCCACCAAATATTCAGGGCATTTCCGCTTCCAGTGACCATTTCCTTTGCAGTGTAAGCACTCAGTTTCAGGCTTTGGTCCAGCTTTGAGTTTCTTCGCGGGAATGACAACTTGCTTGTCTTTCCACTTGAAGTTCCCCTTTCTTTCCCTTTGCCCTTTTCTTGAAACTAGTGATCTTGTCAACCATCAACACTTGATGCTCTTTCTTGATTTCTACCTTCGTCGATTTCAACATCACGAAGAGCTCGGGAATAGTTTTCGTCATCCCTTGCATAATATAGTTCATCACAAAGTTCTTCTAACTTGGTGATGGTGACTAGAGAACTCTGTCAATCACTATCTTATCTAGAAGATTAACTCCCACTTGATTCAAGCGATTGAAGTACCCAGACAATCTGAGCACATGCTCACTACTTGAGCGATTCTCCTCCATCTTTTAGCTATAGAACTTGTTGGAGACTTCATATCTCTCAACTCGGGTATTTGCTTGAAATATTAACTTCAATACCTGGAACATCTTATATGGTCCATGACGTTCAAAACGTCTTTGAAGTCCCGATTCTAAGCCGTTAAGCATGGTGCACTAAACTATCAAGTAGTCATCATATTGAGCTAGCCAGATGTTCATAACGTCTACATCTGCTCCTGCAATAGGTCTGTCACCTAGCGGTGCATTAAGGACATAATTCTTCTGTGCAGCAATGAGGATAAACCTCAGATCACGGATCCAATCCGCATCATTGCTACTAACATTTTTGAACACAATTTTCTCTAGGAACATATCAAAATAAACATATGAAAGCAACAACGCGAGCTATTGATCTACAACATAATTTGTAAAATACTACCAGGACTAAGTTCATGATAAATTTAAGTTCAATTAATCATATTACTGGAGAACTCCCACTTAGACAAACATCTCTCTAGTCATCTAAGTGATCACGTGATCCAAATCAACTAAACCATAACCGATCATCACGTGAGATGGAGTAGTTTTCAATGGTGAACATCACTATGTTGATCATATCTACTATATGATTCACGCTCGACCTTTCGGTCTCCGTGCTCCGAGGCCATATCTGCATATGCTAGGCTCGTCAAGTTTAACCTGAGTATTCCGCGTGTGCAAAACTGGCTTGCACCCGTTGTAGATGGACGTAGAGCTTATCACACCTGATCATCACGTGGTGTTTGGGCACGAAGAACTTTGGCAACGGTGCATACTCAGGGAGAACACTTCTTGATAATTAGTGAGAGATCATCTTAAAATGCTACCGTCAATCAAAGCAAGAATAAGATGTATAATAGATAAACATCATATGCAATCAAAATATGTGACATGATATGGCCATGATCATCTTGCGCCTTTGATCTCCATCTCCAAAGTACTATCATGATCTCTATCGTCACCGGCACGACACCATGATCTTCATCATCTTGATCTATATCAATGTGTCATCACATGGTTGTCTCACCAACTATTGCTCTTGCAACTATTGCTATCGTATAGCGATAATGTAAAGCAATTATTTGGCACTTGCATCTTATGCAACAAAGAGACATCCATAGGGCTTCTGCCAGTTGCCAATAACTTCAACAAAACATGATCATCTCATACAACAACTTATATCTTATCACGTCTTGACCATATCACATCACAACATGCCCTGCAAAAACAAGTTAGACGTCCTCTACTTTGTTGTTGCAAATTTTACGTGGCTACTACGGGCTTAAGCAAGAACCAATCTCACCTACGCATCAAAACCACAACGATAGTTTGTCAAGTTGGTGCTGTTTTAACCTTCGCAAGGACCGGGCGTAGCCACACTCGGTTCAACTAAAGTTGGAGAAACTGACACCCGCCAGCCACCTGTGTGCAAAGCACGGCGGTAGAACCAGTCACGTGTAAGCGTACGCGTAATGTCGGTCCGGGCCGCTTCATCCAACAATACCGCCGAACCAAAGTATGACATGCTGGTAAGCAGTATGACTTGTATCGCCCACAACTCACTTGTGTTCTACTCGTGCATATAACATCAAACCATAAAACCTAGGCTCGGATGCCACTGTTGGGGAACGTAGTAATTTCAAAAAAAATTCCTACGCACACGCAAGATCATGGTGATGCATAGCAACGAGAGGGGAGAGTGTTGTCTATGTACCCTTGTAGACCGAAGCGGAAGCATTGACGCAACATAGAGGAAGTAGTCGTACGTCTTCCCGGTCCAACTGATCCAAGCACCATTACTCCGGCACCTCCGAGTTCTTGACACACGTACAGCTCGATGACGCACCCCGGGCTCCGATCCAGCAAAGCTTCGGGGAGGAGTTCCGTCAGCACGATGGCGTGGTGACGATCTTGATGGTCAACTGTCGCAGGGCTTCGCCTAAGCACCGCTGCAATATGACCGAGGTGTAATATGGTGGAGGGAGGCACCGCACACGGCTAAGGAACGATCACGAAGATCAACTTGTCTATGGGGTGCCCCTGCCCCCGTTTATAAAGGAGTGGAGGAGGGAAGGGCCGACCCTCTCTATGGCGCGCCCTAGGGGAGTCCTACTCCCACCGGGAGTAGGATTCCCCCTTTCCTAGTCCAACTAGGAGACCTTCCAAGTAGTAGGAGTAGGATACAAGGAAGGGAAAGAGAGAAGGGAAGGAAGGAGGGGGTGCGGCCCCTCCCCCTAGTCCAATTCGGACTAGGCCATGGGGGGCGCGCGGCCTGCCCTAGGCAGCCCCTCTCTCTTTCCCGTATGGCCCAATAAGGCCCAATACTTCTCCCCGGCGAATTCCCGTAACTCTCCGGTACTCCAATAAATACCCGAATCACTCGGAACCTTCCGAACTCCGAATATAGTCGTCCAATATATCGATCTTTACGTCTCGACCATTTCGAGACTCCTCGTCATGTCCCCGATCTCATCCGGGACTCTGAACTCCTTCGGTACATCAAAACTCATAAAATCACAATAAAACTGTCATCGAAACCTTAAGTGTGCGGACCCTACGGTTCGAGAACAATGTAGACATGACCGAGACACGTCTCCGGTCAATAACCAATAGCGGGACCTGGATGCCCATATTGGTTCCTACATATTCTACGAAGATCTTTATCGGTCAGACCGCATAACAACATACGTTGTTCCCTTTGTCATCGGTATGTTACTTGCCTGAGATTCGATCGTCGGTATCCAATACCTAGTTCAATCTCGTTACTGGCAAGTCTCTTTACTCATTCGGTAATACATCATCTCGCAACTAACTCATTAGTTGCAATGCTTGCAAGGCTTAAGTGATGTGCATTACCGAGAGGGCCCAGAGATACCTCTCCGACATTCGGAGTGACAAATCCTAATCTCGAAATACGCCAACCCAACAAGTACCTTTGGAGACACCTGTAGAGCACCTTTATAATCACCCAGTTACGTTGTGACGTTTGGTAGCACACAAAGTGTTCCTCTGGTAAACAGGAGTTGCATAATCTCATAGTCATAGGAACATGTATAAGTCATGAAGAAAGCAATAACAACATACTAAACGATCGATTGCTAAGCTAACGGAATGGGTCATGTCAATCAGATCATTCAACTAATGATGTGATCCCATTAATCAAATAACAACTCTTTGTCCATGGTTAGGAAACATAACCATCTTTGATTAACAAGCTAGTCAAGTAGAGGCATACTAGTGACACTCTGTTTGCCTATATATTCACACATGTATTATGTTTCCGGTTAATACAATTCTAGCATGAATAATAAACATTTATCATGATATAAGGAAATAAATAATAACTTTATTATTGCCTCTAGGGCATATTTCCTTCAGTGTGGGTCCATCCCTGCGGCATGTATCCCTTTTATTTCATGTCCTTAGCTTATCTTATTGGGGGCGCCCCTCGGGCTGCATCATCCCCAAGCCGCTCGGGCCTGTCCCAGCGGCATGTATCCTTCTTGCGTTTATCTTAGGACTATGCTTTCGATCCACCATGCTTGTTATTTGGTGCCTTTTTCTCCTGGGTGTCGGAATCTTGCACGTTAAAGGGGGGTGCCTGAGCATCGCGACTCAGGGCTCCTACCGGCTCTCCGGCCCTCACCCTCTGGTCTTGTCCATGGCATCACGACCTGGCAAGCCAGCGACGGCTGAGACCAGCCCGAGAGCCGGGACCCGAGGACGCAGAGTTTCGTCATCTAACCCAGCTTGCGCGTTAAAGGGGGGTGCCTGAGCATCGCGACTCAGGGCTCCTACCGGCTCTCCGTCCCTCACCCTCTGGTCTTGTCCATGGCATCGCGACCTGGCAAGCCAGCGACGGTTGAGACCAGCCCGAGAGCCGGGACCCGAGGATGTAGAGTTTCGTCATCTTACCCAGCTTGCGCGTTAAAGGGGGGGGGCTGAGCATCGCGACTCAGGGCTCCTACCGGCTCTCCGGCCCTCACCCTCTGGTCTTGTCCATGGCATCGCTACCTGGCATGCCAGCGATGGCTGAGACCAGCCCGAGAGCCAGGACCCGAAGACGTAGAGCTCCGGCATCTGGCCAAATTTGCAGGAACACACCCCAAGATAAGGCCTAGAGCCAGGCGCAACCCGCCTTGAGGTAGGGCCCCGTGAGCCCTGCGCTGGCTCACGGGTACCCCAATACACCTCGCGAGGCCTTTCACGCTCCTCCAGAGCAACTAACGGCTAACTGTCGATTGTCGCGACAAACCCTCGTTCCTTCTGTGATGAGCCTGCAGGGTCCCTCCAAGGAGCATCGCCAAGCAACCACGCGACGGCCAAGGCTAGCGCCGCACCAGGAAGCATTTTTCTGACCCTCGAGATAAGTCACCCTCCGGGCACACTAGTTATCGCAGCACCATCCCCGCACTCAATGCAATCTCGTGTTAGCAGCATCGCTCTCCTTTCTCACCTAATGATGGCTGCTTGAGCGCTAAGGGGGACCCCCTGAGCATCGCGACTCAGGGGCTCTTACCGAACCTCGGGCCGCTCACCTCCTGGCCTTGACCACGGCATGCGACATGGCATACCAGCGACGGCTGAAGCCGCCTTGGGACTGGGACCTGTCGGCGCAAAGCATCAAGCCCTCGTGAGGTCTGAAAGGAGGGAACTAAGCTAAAACGGAATAAGCATCTCGCACCGCTCCATAATAGGGATCATATTGACAGACGGAGCTACAAACATCTTACAAGCCCCCGTGGGGGTATATTCTTGGCCCCTCGCAGGAACAAAAGGCGTGAATCCTAAGGAGTCCTAACTACAGGGGGCATCACGGCAGACGCCATCATCAACAGTGGGCCGCCCAGCACTGACACCAACCCCATCCAGATCAGGGGCGGCGACGACCTGACGAGCCCGCCCTGCTCTGGGAATGGCGCAGGCTCGGGGGCTCGTAGCTGTCGTCGCTCGTCTCTGGCGTCACGAAGAGCTCGGCGGAGTCACTGGATCCTCCGGCGCCTCCGTCGCCTGAGGAGCAACCAAGGGAGCGGACGGCCGGCCTCTGTCTCGCCGCAGCAGGGTCCCGACCGCCTCTCCCGGGGTAGCACTCCAGCCGACGACCCTCCGCATCGAAGACCTTGAAGGACATCACCGAGGCACCGTCGTACTCAAGATGGATCCCGAGGGCGCCCCTTGCTCTGCAGACCCGGGCAAGCTCGCCCCAGCCTCGAGTCATGAAGACCTCGCCCGGGGCAACGACCACGACCTCTGCCCCGGTCGCGAGGTTGCTGCAGCCGGCGTGCTGCAGCCAAAGCCCCAGGGGTTCCCCCTGTGGGACGGCGGAGGCGAAGAAAGAGGGGAGACGAATCCAAGACTTAGGAGGCATGGCGGCGTGAAGCACGAACTCTCGGCAGGAGCCCTCGGCGTGGACTCCAGGGGGAAGACGCACACCTTCGTGACCCGCCGGCGTCATCGGCGGCGCCGCTCGTGGCGTTCGGCGTTGACTCCTTCAGAGCCGCCAATGTGCGCGTACAAGGGAAGAGGGAACCCGGGTGGCGGCCGCTCACACTAGGGTCTTGACGCTTCCTGACGAGTGCCCTCGCCCGGACACCAGAGGGCAAGCCGCTTCTTCGGGGGAAGCGGATCAGGATCCTCTTGGGGAGCCTTTCCCTTCTCTTCCGCGGAGAACCGGCGGATCAGAGCCATTGCAGCAAGACGGAGCAAGGCCCAGGAAGGAGGAGAAGCAGAAGGATAGGCTGGAAGGGCGCGCGCCGTTCCGTACTTATAGCCGGCGAAGGCCAACCGTCGGCCTCCACGATCACAGGTAATCATGACCCGCTTTGCATGCAGGGACTTGTCAAATCCGAGCGGTTACCGAGGCGACATGGGGAAGCAGTGCCGCCCACGTCCAATCAACTACCACGCGGCGCCCAAGGCCGCAGGCTGTTAGGGCCCGCGGCGCTTCGCGCTTGCCCTTGCGCCTCTCCGCCCAGTCAAGTTCGGGCGCGCAGTGGGCCAGGGGGCTACTGTCGGCGTTCTGGGAACGGGGGTCCCCAGACTTGCCTGCCTGCGGCCTGCGGCGTGGCTCAAAGGAGGCCCAGCACAACCCATCTTCATCAATGCAAGCTCAAGACCCTCGCGAGGGGCCAATCCTCGCGGGGCGGATGGCAAGGAGCTTCCTCAGGCATGGCCTCGTCAGGCTAGCTATGAGGAGGTGGAGAGTTCAAGGCAGGGTACCTCGCTAGGTGCCCATGACGCAAGCCATGACGACCAGGGGCGCCAGTCGGGCACCAGCCCGCGCAGTGTCCTCCTTTCCTCTTTGGTGCAAAGGGAGCAAGCGCAGGCGAGAGCATCAAGCAAAGGTGTCCATTTCGGTGCAACAAGACCAAGACCAGCCCAACGGCAGGGAGGAAGTCATTGTGGAGCCCAAGCAGGCGTCACCACCAGAGCCTTTGGCAGGCGAGGACCAACTTTAGTCAGGATAAATGTACCAGATGTTCCCCTTCAAAATGGCCAATTGTTGGCGCCCTTCCCGCTCGATATTTGGGAAGAGGCCCAGGGCCTTTGCCTATAAATAGGACTAGCCACCCCCGGGGTAGAGGCAGCTAGACCGCATCAAGAAAACAAGGATAGAAAGACACACACACAGAGAGAGAGAGGAGACTGAACTCCCCCTAGTAGTTCATCGCGCCAGCCAAGAACAGACCCTCGCGAGGCTGTTCTCCCTTTGTATTGTTCATCATCAAGCCCAAGAGGCAATCCACCACACCACACACTGGAGTAGGGTATTACACCACAATGGTGGCTCGAACCAGTATAAATCTTGTGTCTCTTGTGCTGTTCAGTTTGGTAGTTTAGGTCCTAGCGATTCGGCGAGGAGCGAGCCGGTAGAGGGTTGAATCTCCGCGCGCACCCCAGTGTTCGAACCCCAAGGGTCTGCCGGAACCCGAAATCCGACAATGCAGGGTAAGGAAACAGGAGCAATGCGCTGTCAGTAGGATAAATGCCCCAATGCATCCTCAGGGACGCCGCCCGAACTGTCGCTGGCGTCGCTGGCCTCACCATCGCCCTCTGCGTTGTCGTCGGCGGCGTCAGGGCCGTTCACCACGCCGCCCTCATCGGCGGCCACGATCGCGTCATCGTCATCTGAAGCGAAGGCCCCGACGAGAGCGTCCATGTTGTCTTCCACCTAGTACGCCAGGTCATCCCGGACGGCCTGGGGGACTGGGGCGATGGCGGCGTCGAAGTCGAAGTGAGGATCCATGTTCCGAAGATGGCTGAAGACGCGGGAAAAGGTGCGCCCGAGCAGGGCTCGGCTCCTCTCCTCCACCAACCTGTTGGCCTTGACCGACCGTGCCTCCAGCTGCATCACGATGTCGGTGAAGAACTGAAGGTTGCCGACGTAGTTAACGGCGTGCGGCTCGCCAACGGCCGCCTCGCAGATGTTACCCAAGGCCGTGTTGGCTCTCTCCCGAAGCGTGGTGAGCATGGGGGCGTGCTCATGTTCTAGGAGCCGCCGCTGGCGTATCTCATCCGCATTATGGCGCGCGACGCCCTCAGCCTCGTCCACCTTTCGGCGAAGAAGAAGCGCCTCGGCGTGGGAAGTAGTTGACTCCCCTTGCGCCACCTCAAGTGCGGCCCACAAAGAATCAACCCGCCGCGTCGCTTCCTCCAGCTTGGTCCTCAGGACAGTGATCCTACCTTTGGCCTCAGTCCGGATCAACTCCAGCCTCTCCTCGAACTCGCGCTCGAGGTTCAGGCGCGCCGTCACCACCCGATGTCCGAGCTCCTCCGAGACACGGGTTACCCGCGCAGCGACATCGTCCTCCGCCCGTGTCACCAAGTGCTCCCTCGTCTCCAAACGCTCATACTCGCATGCGCGTTCGGCGGCTTCTAGCGTCAGCGCCTCCTCACGCTTCTGGAGCTCCACTGGGTCGCCGGAGACCACCTTCATCGACGCAAGGGCCGCCTCACGCAGCTCCACCTGCTCCTCCAATGAGCGGCACCGGGCCAGGAGTTCCCGTGCCTGCTCCTCCGTGGCCTCTCGCCGCCGGTCAGCTTCCCGGGCTTCTTCGACGGCCCGGGAACGTACCTCCCGAGAGGCCGCCAGCGACGCCTTGGCCTCCTCATCGTCGAGATCGCGCCGACGGCGCGCGAGGGCAACAGCCGCCTCCAGCTCGCGCCTCTCTGCAACCAGGCGCAGGCCCTCGGCCTCAAGGCGCGCGTACTCATCAGCGAGCTCTTCACCAAGCAGGCTCACCGCGTCAGCCGCCCTCCGGAGAAACCCTTGGCGAAGAGCGCGACGCTCCCGGGCGCGCTCGAGTACGTCTTCCACACCATCATCCGCCCCAAGCGAGCGCCGTGGGGCACGGATCAACACTCCCCTTCTGGGCAGGGGGCTGGGGGCTGGCGCCCTTGAGGCGACCGGGCACGCCCTGCCAGAAGCCCGACCTAGAGCCAGTCCATCTCCAAGTGAAGAGCGCAGGGAGTACCCCAGCCAATCACGGTCCACCACCAGACGAGAAGCCCACGGCAGGCTGGCTATGCCACGAGAAGGCTCATGAAGGAAGGCCGCGGGAAGCACAGGGCCATGTTGCGCCTCGGGATGGTTCGTCTCACCAACCGGCCTCACCACAAGGGCCCTGCTGCTCAGAACGATCAAAGACGGCGGAGAGGGCGGAGGCGAGGGGGATGGCTCCTCAGCCACCTCCATGAGCTCGGAAGGAAGGGCCCTATGGAGCAAGGATCAGGAAAGGCAACAGAAGAATCAGGAGCCGGGAAGGGAGAAGGCTTACTCATCAACGGCGAAGTACTTCCTATGCTTCAGCAGGCGACAAGGGTAATCATTGCCCAGGGCCTCCCTTCTCTTCCGGAGGGCCTCAAAGTCCACGCGGAAGCGACCCAAGAGTTGAGCGCAGGGGTCAACTTGTGACGAGGAGGAAGCACCAAGGCGACCTGTGTCGGGGCATCTACCTGATGCGCGCCGCCGGTCGCCCCACCAAGAAGAGCAGCTGGGGCCTCGGGGGCCTCAGCCGCAGGCACTGTGGGCGGCTGCTCGCCACCTTCAGCCATGGCAGCACGGGCCTCAGGAGCTGCTCCCTCATGAGTGCCGCCCAGCGCTGTCGCCTCGGCAGGGGCACCCTCGGCCTCCGGAGGCCCATGCCTCCCTGCTCCGCCACTTGAGGAAGAGTCGCCTTGGCCGGCTGCGAGGGCGACCACCACCACTGGGTTCTCACGAGGCCCCTGGAGGCCAGCAGGGCGCGACCCCCATTCATCGAATATGGGCATCTGACTCACGAAGTCACCTCTATTCGAGCAGAGGTACAACAAGGCCCCCCTTGCCGGATGCCGCGGGGGGAAGGATCCCCAGTCAAGACTAAGAGCACCTTCCTTAGCGCTTTAGGTGTCAGGTCCTCTTCCTGGAGCCGCATACGATCCCCACGACCGCTGAAGGCCCACATCCGATGAGAATGGCGTTGGAGAGGGGCAACGCGGCGTAGCAGGAACTCCTTCACCACCTTGGGCGCCGTCACGCCGAGCTCCCTCAAGAACTCGAAGCGACGCCAGACAAAGGCGAGCCGGGGGCTCGCGAGCGTCTCCTGGCCCCAGCTTGAGTTGGGGACAGCAGGCAAAGATGGCTCCGTCAGCAGGGGGCTGGGCACCCCTACATCCACATACAGCCACCACTCGCGAAACCCATGCACGGGTGGAGGAATACTGAAGTCAATCCCTGAAGCATCTGTCTCAGGCGCAGCGATGAAGCTCACGCACCCCGAACATTGGGTGGGGTCGACAAGGCGCAGAGAGAAGAAGTGGCGCAGCAAGGCAAGCGAAGGAAGGATGCCCATCATTGCCTCACAAACGAAAGCGAAAATTGCGAGAAGAGTGATGGATTCAGGACCCAGATGCATCATATGGATCTGATAATGGGAAAGCACGGCGTTGAAGAAATCAGAAAAGGGGGGAACCAGTCCCGCCCACAGGGCGTCGAAGAAGTATCGGACCTCAGTGGCAATCCTGTCAATGGAGAAGCGGGACGCAGGCCAGGCCGTCATCCTCCCGCATTCGTTGAAGATGGTGGCCAGGGCCGAGCTGACCTTGCTCAAGCCCTCTTGATTGATTATGATCGGCCGATCGACGGCGGGGGCCGCCGACAACGATGAGCAAGGCGGCGGCATGGGCTTCTTCCCTCTTCCCTTCCTCGGTGGAGCCATGACGACAGAGAAGGGGGTGGAAGGATCGAGATTGGATTGGATGCGGAAACTGGAGTTTGAGAGGAGAAAGGACAGAGAGCGCTCAAGCAGAGGAAAGGGGAGCGGCTGTGTGCGGCTACGAGTCTGCCTAGCATTGCATAAAATAAGGAAGCGTGGGGGAACGGTGCCACACACGTCCAATAAACCGCCACGCGGCGCACAAGGCCGCAGGCTGTTAGGGCTCGCGACGCTTCGCACTTGCCCTTTCGCCTCTCTGCTCGGCCAAGTCCGGGCGCGCCATGGGCCCGGGGGCTACTGTCGGCGTTCTGGGAATGGGGGTCCCCAGACTTGCCTGCCTGCGGCCTGCGGCGTGGCTCAAAGGGGGCCCAGCACAGCCCATCTTCATCAACACAAGCTCAAGACCCTCGCGAGGGGCCAAGCTCGCGGGGCGGACGACAGGGAGCTTCCTTAGGCACGGCCTCATCAGGCGGGCTCATGAGGAGGTGGAGAGTTCAAGGCAGGGTACCTCGCGAGGTGTCCATGACGCAAGCCATGACGACCAAGGGCGCCAGTCGGGCGCCAGCCCGCGCAGTGTCCTCCTTTCCTCTTTGGTGCAAAGGGAGCAAGCGCAGGCGAGAGCATCAAGCAAAGGCATCCATTTCAGTGCAACAAGACCAAGACCAGCCCAACGGCAGGGAGGAAGTCATTGTGGATCCCAAGCAGGCGTCACCACCAGAGCCTTTGGCAGGCGAGGACCAACTTTAGTCAGGATAGGTGTACCCGCTGTTCCCCTTCAAAATGGCCAATTGTTGGCGCCCTTCCCGCTCAATATTTGGGGAGAGGCCCAGGGCCTTTGCCTATAAATAGGACTAGCCACCCCCAGGGTAGAGGCATCTGGATCCTCACCAAGAAACCAGTAGATAGAGCGACTGAACTCCTCCTAGCAGTTCGTCGCACCAGCCAAGAACAGACCCTCGCGAGGCTGTTCCTCCTTGTATTGTTCATCATCAGCCCAAGAGGCAATCCACCACACCACACACTGGAGTAGGGTATTACACCACAATGGTGGCCTGAACCAGTATAAACCCCGTGTCTCTTGTGTTGTTTCTTTTGTAGTTTAGATCCTAGCAATTCGGCGAGGAGCAGGTAGATAGAGGGCGAAATCTCCGCGCGCACCCCAGTGTTCGAATCTCAAGGGTCTGCGGAACCCGAAATCCGACAGCGGGAGTTTGCAAGCAGTTGTGAAATCCTCTAAATCCATGGTATAAGATGTATCATAAATATCAAACATGACACTAGGAGAATTACGCGCACAGTTATATTGGAACCTCCGCACAAAGGAATCAGTCAATTGATAGTACTGAGGACACTTATCTTGTAAGAAGTCCTCCAGCTCGGCATTACACACATACGCGTCAAATTCCTCCTTGAAGCCTGCTCCGATCATAAAATCATCGGATGGCCACTCACAAGCTCGTACATCCGCGTCCCTCGGCAATTCAACATCTTGCTCACGTATAGCAATCCTTGGCCTTTTCTTTGCCGAGGAACCACCTTGGTACATTCTTCTAAGCATAATTCTTTTTCTGAAAATTTCTGAAATTTTAGTAACTTCAAACTAAAAGTGAATAAAACTAAACAAGATTGATAGCAACTTCTCCTACAAGTGCCTAGAGCCTATATCATGCATTGGGACCTAAAAAATTTAACATGCAAGCTCAAGAACATGGTCACCTATGCAGCAAAAATTTGCAATGAATAAAGCACTAGAACAAAAACTAATTGGACCAGTGGAGGAGTCACATACCAAGCAACAATCTCCCAAAGCAGTTTTGTGAATGGAGCTTTGAGCAAGGAGATCGAAAATCGCAGCAAAACGAGCTAGAACTCGTGCTTGAGCTGGATGGGGATTTTTTGGGTAGAAGATGAAGTGTGTGGGTGCTGGCATAAGTGGAGGGGGCCACCAGAGGCCCACGAGACAGGGGGGCGCGCCCTATAGGGGGGGGGGGGCGCCCTCCACTCTCGTGGCATGGTGCTTGCCCCTCCTACAGTGATTTCAGTGCCTAAAATCCTCAAATATTCCAGAAAAAGTCATACTAAATTTGCAGGGCATTTGGAGCACTTTTATTTTCGGACTATTTTTATTGCATGAATAATTCAGAAAACAGACATATAATACTATTTTTGCTTTATTTATTCTAAATAATAGAAAGTAAAAAGTGGGTACAGAAGGTTGTGCCTTCTAGTTTCATCCATCTCGCGATCATCAAAATGAATCCACTAACAAGGTTGATCAAGTCTTGTTAACAAACTCATTCCGAATAACACGGAACCGGAGAAATTTTGAATAACACTAAGTTACGTCAACGGGGATATGAAAATCCCCAACAATAAGAATATCATACTTTTTCTTGATAGTAGGGAGAGGAAATTCAAAACCTCCAATAATAATAGTTGGAGCTTTTTCAATAGAATTGATGCTATGAACTAGAGGTTGTTTCCTCAAAAAGTGTACCGTATGCTCATTACCATTAACATGAAAAGTGACATTGCCTTTGTTGCAATCAATAACAGCCCTTGCAGTATTAAGAAAAGGTCTACCAAGGATAATAGACATACTATCTTCCTTGGGAATATCAAGAATAAGAAAGTCCGTTAAGATAGTGACATTTGCAACCACAACAGGCACATCCTCAAAAATACCGACATGTATAGCAGTTGATTTATCAGCCATTTGTAAAGATATTTCAGTAGGTGTCAACTTATTCAATTCAAGTCTATGATATAAAGAGAGAGGCATAACACTAACACGAGCTCCAAGATCATGTAAAGCAGTTCTAACATAATTTCTTTTAATGGAACATGGTATAGTAGGTACACCCGGATCTCCAAGTTTCTTTGGTATTCCACCCTTAAAAGTGTAATTAGCAAGCATGGTGGAAATTTCAGCTTCCTGTATCTTTCTTTTATTTGTGATGATATCCTTCATGTACTTAGCATAAGGATTTACTTTAAGCATATCAGTTAAGCGCATACGTAAGAAAATAGGTCTAATCATTTCAGCAAAGCGCTCAAAATCCTCATCATCCTTTGACTTGGATGATTTAGGAGGAAAGGGCATGGGTTTCTGAACCCATGGTTCTCTTTCTTTACCATGCTTCCTAGCAACAAAATCTCTCTTATCATAACGTTGACTCTTTGATTGTGGGTTATCAAGATCAACAGCAGGTTCAATCTCTACATCATTGTTTTTGCTAGGTTGAGCATCAACATGAAAATTATCATTAACAATATCACTAGGTTCATGTTCATCACCTGATTGCATTTCAGCATCAGAAATAGAAATATCATTGGGATTCTCGGGTGTGTCTACAGTAGGTTCACTAGAAGCATGCAAAGTCCTATCATTCTTCTTTTTCTTCTTTTTAGAAGAACTAGGTGCCTCTAAATTATTTCTCTGAGAATCTTGCTTGATTCTCTTAGGGTGGCCTTCAGGATACAACGGTTCCTGAGTCATTCTACCAGTTCTAGTAGCCACTCTAACAACAAAGTCATTTTTATTATTTAATTCCTCAAGCAAATCATTTTGAGCTTTGAGTACTTGCTCAGCTTGAGTAGCAACCATAGAAGCATATTTGCTAACGAGGTGAAGTTCATCTTTAGCTCTAGCCAGATTATCACTTACACATCCTATCTCGAAAGCATTATTCTTTAACTCTCTACCAACATAAGCATTAAAACTTTCTTGTCTAGCCATAAAGTCAGCAAATTCATCTAAGCATTGGCTATGAAATTTAGTAGAGGGGATTTCAACTTTATCATATCTATAAAGAGAATTTACCTTTACTACCTGTGTCGGGTTATCAAGACAATATGGTTCTTCAACAGGCGGTATATTAAGATCATGTATTTCTTCAATAGGTGGTAAATTCTTAACATCTTCAGCTTTAATACCTTTTTCTTTCATTGATTTCTTTGCCTCTTGCATATCTTCAGGACTGAGAAATAAAACACCTATCTTCTTCGGAGTGGGTTTAGGAATAGGCTCAGGAGTTGGCTCAATTGATTCAGGAATTGCCTCAGGAATTGGCTCAGGAAGAGTCCAATTATTTTCATTAGTCAACATATTATTCAGTAATATTTCAGCCTCGTCGACTGTTCTTTCCCTGAAAACACAACCAGCACAACTATCCAAGTAGTCCTTGGAAGCATCGGTTAGTCCATTATAAAAGATATCAAGTATTTCATTTTTCTTAAGAGGATGATCAGGCAAAGCATTAAGTAACCGGAGAAGCCTCCCCCAAGCTTGTGGGAGACTCTTTTCTTTGATCTGCACAAAATTATATATTTCCCGCAAGGCAGCTTGTTTTTTATGAGTAGGGAAACATTTAGCAGAGAAGTAATAAATCATATCCTGGGGACTACGCACAAAACCAGGAGCAAGAGAATTATACCAAGTCTTAGCATCACCCTTTAATGAGAACGGAAATATCTTAAGGATATAAAAGTAGTGAGACTTCTCATCATTAGTAAACAGGGTAGCTATATCATTCAACTTGGTAAGATGTGCGAAAACAGTTTCAGATTCAAGGCCATAAAAAGGATCGGATTCAACTAAAGTAATAATCTCAGGATCAACAGAGAATTCATAATCCTTATCAGTAACACAGATAGGTGAAGTAACAAAAGCAGGGTCAGGTTTCATTCTAGCATTAAGAGACTGCTGCTTCCATTTAGCTAATAATTTCTTAAGATCATATCTATCATTGCAAGCAAAGATTTCCCTAGCAGCTTCTTCATTCATAACATAACCCTTAGGAACAACAGGTAATACACAATCATTGGGAGAACCTTCATCATCACTATCATCAGTAATAGCATCTTCAATATTTTCATTCCCCCTAACTCTAGCAAGTTGTTCATCAAGAAATTCACCTAATGGCAAAGTAGTATCATGCACAGAAGTAGTTTCATCATGCATAGCAGAAGTGGCATCATCAATAACATGCGACATATCAGAATTCATAGCAGTAGCAGGTTTAGGTGTCGCAAGCCTACTAATAATGGAAGGAGAATCTAGTGCAGAGCTAGATGGCAGTTCCTTACCCCCCTCGTAGTTGAGGGCAAAATAGTAGTTCGGTCGTCTTTCAAGTTCTTCATAGTGATCAACAGATATAAATCCCAAGTGACTCAGAGAATAGAGCTATGCTCCCCGGCAACGGCGCCAGAAATTAGTCTTGATAACCCACAAGTGTAGGGGATCGCAACAACTTTTGAGGGTAAAGTATTCAACCCAAATTTATTGATTCGACACAAGGGGAGCCAAAGAATATTCTTGAGTATTAGCAGTTGAGTTGTCAATTCAACCACACCTGGATAGCTTAGTATCTGCAGCAAAGTATTTAGTAGCAAAGTAGTATGATAATAAAGGTAACGGTAGCAAAAGCAATGTTTTTGGGTTTTTGTAATAGTTGTAACAGTAGCAACGGAAAAGTAAATAAGCGAAGAACAATATGTGAAAAGCTCATAGGCAATGGATCAGTGATGGATAATTATGCCGGATGCGATTCCTCATGCAATACTTATAACATGGTGACACAGAACTAGCTCCAGTTCATTAATGTAATGTAGGCATGTATTCCGTAAATAGTCATACGTGCTTATGGAAAAGAACTTGCATGACATCTTTTGTCGTACCCACCCGTGGAAGCGGGGTCCTAGCAGAAACTAAGGGATATTAAGGCCTCCTTTTAATAGAGAACCGGAACAAGGCATTAGCACATAGTGAATACATGAACTCCTCAAACTACGATCATCACCGAGAAGTATCCCGATTATTGTCACTTCGGGGTTGTCGGATCATAACACATAATAGGTGACTATAGACTTGCAAGATAGGATCAAGAACACACATATATTCATGAAAACATAATAGGTTCAAATCTGAAATCATGGCACTCGGGCCCTAGTGACAAGCATTAAGCATAGCAAAGTCATAGCAACATCAATCTCAGAACATAGTGGATACTAGGGATCAAACCCTAACAAAACTAACTTGATTACATGGTAGATCTCATCCAACCCATCACCATCCAGCAAGCCTACGATGGAATTACTCACGCACGGTGGTGAGCATCATGAAATTGGTGATGGAGGATGGTTGATGATGACGTCGGCGACGAATCCCCCCTCTCCGGAGCCCCGAACAGACTCCAGATCAGCCCTCCCGAGAGAGATTAGGGCTTGGCGGCGGCTCTGTGTCGTGAAACGCGATGAAACTTTCTCTCTAATTTTTTTCTCCCCGAACGTGAATATATGGAGTTGGAGTTGAGGTCGGTGGAGGTCCAGGGGGCCCACGAGATAGGGGGCGCGCCCTATGGGGGGGGACCTGTCTCGTGGACAGGCCCTGGGCTCCCTGGTGTATTTTTTTCGACGAGAAATTCTTATTAATTCCAAAAAGTGCCTCCGTGGATTTTCAGGACATTCCGAGAACTTTTCTTTTCTACACATAAAACAACATCATGGCAGTTCTGCTGAAAACAATGTCAGTCCGGGTTAGTTTCATTCAAATCATGCAAGTTAGAGTCCAAAACAAGGGCAAAAGTGTTTGGAAAAGTAGATACATTAGAGAGTATCATTACTCTCCTTTTCCACACTTGTGCTTCAAAGTAGCACCATGTTCTTCATGATAGAGAGTCTCCTATTTTGTCATTTTCATATACTAGTGGGAATTTTTTATTATAGAACTTGGCTTGTATATTCCAATGATGGGCTTCCTCAAATTGCCTTAGGTCTTCATGAGCAAGCAAGTTGGATGCACACCCACTTAGTTTCTTTTTGAGCTTTTATACACTTATAGCTCTAGTGCACCCGTTACATGACATTCCCTACTCACTCACATTGATATCTATTGATGGGCATCTCCATAGCCCATTAATATGCCTAGTTGATGTGAGACTTTCTTCTTCTTCTTTGCTTCTCCACAACCACCATATTCTATTAGTGCTATATCCATGGCTAATGCTCATATATTGCGTGAAAGTTGAAAAAGTTTGAGAACACTAAAAGTATGTAACAATTGCTTGGCTTGTCATCGGGGTTATACATGATTAAATACATTGTGTGATGAAGATGTAGCATAGCTAGACTATATGATTTTGTAGGGATAACTTTCTTTGGCCATGTTATTTTGAGAAGACACGATTGCTTTATTAGTATGCTTGAAGTATTATTGTTTTTATGTCAATATTAAACTTTTGTTTTGAATCTTATGGATCTGAATATTCATGCCACGATAAAGAAGATTACATGGATAAATATGTTAGGTAGGATTCCACATCAATAATTTTGTTTTAATCATTTACCTACTCGAGGACAAGCAGGAATTAAGCTTGGGGATGCTTGATACGTCTCCAACGTATCTATAATTTTTTATTGTTTCATGCTATTATATTATCCGTTTTGGATGTTTTATATGCATTAACGTGCTAATTTATATTATTTTGGGGACTAACTTATTAACCTAGACCCAGTGCCAGTTTTTGTTTTTTCCTTGTGTTTGAGTTTTACAGAAAAGGAATATCAAACAGAGGCCAAATAGAATAAAACTTTCGTGATGACTTTTCTTAGACCAGAAGGCAACCAACAGACTTGGAGAGGGGGCCAGAAGAGTCCTGAGAGCTCCACAAGCCCTTAGTGTGTGCCCTAGAGGGGGGCGCCCCTGGCTTGTGGGCCCCACATGACTCCCCCAACCCTAATTCTTTCCCTATAAATTCCCAAACGACCAGAAGCCTCCACCAAAATACTTTTTCGCCACCATAACCTTCTGTTGCCATGAGATCCCATCTTGGGGCCTTTTCTGGCATCCTGTCGGAGGGGGATTCGATCACGGAGGGCTTCTACATCAACTCTATTGCCCTTCCGATGAAGCGTGAGTAGTTTAGCACAGACCTACGGGTCCATAGCTAGTTGCTAGATGGCTTCTTCTCTCTCTTTGATCCTCAATACAATGTTCTCCTCGATGTTCTTGGAGATCTATCCGATGTAATATTCTTTTATGGTGTGTTTGTTGAGATTCGATGAATTGTGGATTTGTGATCAGTTTACCTATGAATATTATTTGAATCTTCTCTGAATTCTTATATGCATGAATTGATATCTTTGTATTTCTCTTTGAAATATCGGTTTGGTTTGGCCAACTAGATTGGTTCTTCTTGCAATGGGAGAGGTGCTTAGTTTTTGGTTCAATCTTGCGGTGTCCTCACCCAGTGACGCGAGGCACAGAGGACCCGCAAGTATAGGGGATCAATCGTAGTCCTTTCGATAAGTAAGTGCGTCGAACCCAATGAGGAGCAGAAGGAAATGACAACCAGTTTTCAGCAAGGTATTGTCTGCAAGCACTAAAATTGTAAGTAACGAGTAGTTTGATAGCAAGGTAATTTGTAATGAGCAAGTAACGCTAATAGTACAAAAGTGCAGCAAGGTAGCTGAGGGAGTCCTGGACTAGGGGGTGTCCGGAAAGCCGGACTATCATCGTCCGCCGGACTCCAAGACTATGAAGATACAAGATTGAAGACTCCATCCCATGTCCGGATGGGACTTTCCTTGGCGTGGAAGGCAAGCTTGGCGATACGGATATGTAGATCTCCTACCATTGTAACCGACTCTGTGTAACCCTAGCCTCCTCCGGTGTCTATATAAACCGGAGGGCATTAGTCCGTAGGACACAACATACATTACAACAATCATACCATAGGCTAGCTTTAGGGTTTAGCCTCCTTGATCTCGTGGTAGATCCACTCTTGTACTACCCATATCATCAATATTAATCAAGCAGGACGTAGGGTTTTACCTCCATCGAGAGGGCCCGAACCTGGGTAAAACATCGTGTCCCTCGTCTCCTGTTACCATCCGCCTAGACGCACAGTTCGGGACCCCCTACCCGAGATCCGCCGGTTTTGACACTGACATTGGTGCTTTCATTGAGAGTTCCTCTTTGTCGTCACCGATAGGCTTGATGGCATCTTCAACCAACAACGCTGTCCAGGGTGAGACTTTTCTCCCCGGACAGATCTACGTATTCGGCGGCTTCGCACTGTGGGCTAATTCGCTTGGCCATCTGGAGCAGAACGAAAGCTACGCCCCTGGCCGTCAGGTCAGATTCGGAAGCCTAAACTTCACGGCCAATGTCCGCGGAGACTTGATCTTCGACGGACTCGAGCCACAGCCGAGCGCGCCGCACTGTGACGATGGGCATGATCTAGCCCTGCCACCAAACAGTGCCTTGGTGGCCCCACATGAATCCGCTTCGGCCATCAGTCCGGAGCCGATCGCCCAGATCGAGGATCGGCGGATAGATGCCGCCTCGGGGGCTTCAACTTCCTCGGCGATGGAGCCAAACATTAATCTTGTCCCCCGCGAAACTTGTGATTCCGAGGTACCGGACTCCTTGCCGGACTCCGAACCTCCCGCACCCCTACCAATCGATTCGGATTGGGCGCCGGTTATGGAATTCACCGCCGCGGACATCTTCCAACACTCGCCTTTTGGTGACGTCCTAAATTCGCTAAAGCATCTCTCGTTATCAGGAGAGTCCTGGCCGGACTATGGCCAGGATGGTTGGGGTACGACGACGAAGAAATTCAGAGCCCACCCACCACCCACTTTGTAGCCACTGTCGATGATCTAACCGACATGCTAGACTACGACTCCGACGACATCGACGCTATGGATGACGATGCCGAAGATGAACAGGAACCAGCGCCTACAGGGCACTGGAAGACCACCTTGTCATACGACATATATATGGTGGACACCCCAAAAGACGGGGACGGCAAAGAAGCAGCGGAGGCGGACTCTTGAAAGAAGCAGCCCAAACGCCGGCGTCTGCGGCGCCGCTCTAAATCCCGCCACAGCAAGAATGGAGATTCCGGCACAGGAGATAATAATACCCCAGAGAGTGCCAAAGACAATCCCCTCCAGCAAGACTCAGCGCAGGAGGATGCAGAAGCAAGCCCTCACGAGAGGGCGGCAGACGAAGAGGTTGAGGATCATAACTATATGCCTCCCTCCGAAGACGAAGCAAGCCTCAACGATGACGAATTCGTCGTACCTGAGGATCCCGTCGAACAAGAGCGTTTCAAGCACAGGCTTATCGCCACAGCAAATAGCCTAAAGAAAAAGCAGCAACAGCTTCAAGCTGATCAGGACCTGCTGGCCGATCGATGGACCGAGGTCCTCGCGGCCGAAGAGTATAAACTCGAACGCCCCTCCAAAAGCTACCCAAGACGCAAGCTGCTCCCCCGATTAGAGGAGGAAGCATACATACCTCCATCACCAGCGCACGATATGGCTGACCGACCACCCCGTGGTCGTGACAGAGAGGCATCCAGGCCCCCAGCCAAGACCGTACCCCGACATCGCTCCAAAAGTACGAAGCCAAGAGGGAACGCGCCGGACTTGCGAGACATATTGGAGGACAAAGCAAGACAATCTAGATCCATCTACGGAGCACGTGGGCGCCCCACGACCCACGACGAATACCGTCGCGCCGGATACAATAACCCCGGCCGGGCCGAGCACAGCAGACAGCGCTCTCTCGAGCTGCGTCGCGATATTGCTCAATACAGAGGCGCCGCACACCCGCTATGCTTCACTGACGAAGTAATGGATCATCAAATCCCCGAAGGGTTTAAACCCGTAAACATCGAATCCTACGATGGCACAACAGACCCCGCGGTTTGGATCGAAGATTATCTTCTCCACATCCACATGGCCCGCGGCGACGATCATCATGCCATCAAGTATCTCCCACTCAAGCTTAAAGGACCAGCTCGGCATTGGCTAAATAGCTTGCCCGCAGAGTCAATTAGGTGCTGGGAAGACCTGGAAGCCGCATTCCTCGACAACTTCCAGGGCACGTATGTGCGACCACCAGACGCCGATGACCTAAGCCACATTATTCAGCAGCCAGACGAATCGGCCAGACAATTCTGGACACGGTTCTTGACAAAGAAAAACCAAATTGTCGACTGTCCGGATGCAGAGGCCCTTGCAGCCTTCAAACATAACATCCGGGACGAATGGCTAGCCCGGCACCTGGGGCAGGAAAAGCCGAAATCCATGGCAGCCCTCACATCGTTAATGACCCGCTTTTGCGCGGGAGAGGACAGCTGGCTAGCTCGCAGCAACAATCTCCGTAAAAATTCTGGCAGTCCGGATACTAAGGACAATAACGGCAGGTCACGTCGAAACAAAAACAAACGCCGCATTAACGGCGACGATAAGGAGGATACGGCAGTCAACGCCAGATTCCGAGGCTCTCAACCCGGTCAGCGGAAGAAGCCATTCAAAAGAACCACTCCGGGTCCGTCCAATCTGGACTGAATACTCGACCGCTTATGCCAGATACACGACACCTCTGAAAAGCCAGCTAACCACACCAATAGAGATTGCTGGGTGTTCAAGCAGGCCGACAAGTTAATTGCCAAAAACAATGACAAGGAGCTAAACAGCGACGACGAGGAAGAGACCCGACCGCCGAACAATAGAGGACAGAAGGGTTTTCCCCCATAAGTGCGGATGGTGAATATGATATACGCGACCCATATACCCAAGAGGGAGAGGAAACGCGCACTAAGGGACGTCTATGCGATGGAGCCAGTCGCCCCGAAGTTCAATCCATGGTCCTCTTGTCCGATCACTTTCAATCGAAGAGACCATCCGACCAGCATACGCCATGGCGGATTCAGCGCATTGGTTTTAGACCCAATCGTCGATGGATTTCACCTCACGAGAGTCCTGATGGACGGCGGCAGTAGCCTGAACCTGCTTTATCAGGATACAGTGCGCAAAATGGGCATAGACCCCTCAAGGATTAAACCTACAAAGACAACCTTTAAAGGTGTCATACCAGGAGTGGAAGCCAGCTGTACAGGCTCAGTCACACTGGAAGTGGTCTTCGGATCCCCGGATAATTTCCGGAGCGAAGAGTTAATCTTCGACATAGTCCCGTTTCGCAGCGGCTATCACGCTCTGCTCAGACGAACCGCGTTTGCAAAATTCAACGCGGTGCCGCATTATGCATACCTAAAGCTCAAGATGCCAGGCCCTCGTGGAGTCATCACGGTCAATGGGAATACGGAACGCTCCCTCCGAACGGAGGAACATACAGCGGCTCTCGCGGCAGAAGTACAGAGTAGCCTCTTAAGGCAATTCTCCAGTCCGGCCGTTAAACAGCCAGATACAGCAAAACGCGCCCGAAGCAATACCAACCAAGACCACCTGGCGCGATCAGAGCATGCGTAGCAATGCGGCCCCAGCCCTCGCCCGCGCATGATCGCAATAATAACACTCCGCGTACATCATTACGCTTTGGAGATACCATGGGCACAGGGGAGGGGGCACGATCGCAACGGACCCAGAGTGCGGTTCGACCACACCGGGGGCTCGCAAGTGTGCCCCCCTTTTTTTATTTTTTATTTTCCTTCTTTTATGTACACAGGACTCCGTTAACCAGAAGCCCTGTCCGGCGGCGAACCTGCCGAACTCATGATGCAACAGTCAGGGACTAAAGAAGGCTACGACGAACACTCAGGTGGTCTCAATTACGAGCATTAAATTCGATTATATACACCAAGTCCGCAGCTCACCCCTGGAGGGGGACATGTTTACTTAGTCCAAATCCCTTGCTTACCGCACTATTTGTATCAGTCCGCTCTCCTAGCAGACTTTCTTTCATAAATAATGCAGCACCTTTTTGATTGCAATTGCATTACCTTTTATATATATGTGCTCATTATATGACATCTTGCGCCCGTATATTTTGGTACGGCCTAATACGCCAGGGGCTTATGTTCCCCACTCTATGGTGTGATAAGTCCGAACACTTTCATAAGTGCGGCACCCCGAACTTATAGCATTATATGAATCGGCTCCGAATCATGTCTTGGGTCAATAGTTGGGTTTGCCCGGCTCCCACGTTTTGGTGCCTTATGTTCCGTTCTGTCGGCTAAGGTGGCACTGGGAGAACCACTGCGATTGCGCCCCGGTTGAGCCGGGCGAGCTCCTCAGTGGAGAAAGCTAAAACTGACCGGCATGATAAGGCGAGAGACTGGTCGCTGTTCGAGAGGTTTTTTCGGGTCCTTAAAGACTCACGCCGCTTCGAGCGAAGTTCCGGACAATGTCCGACGGAGGCGTGGATAGCGCCCCGGATTCGGTCTTCCGAATACCAGGGGCTTCGCCGAAATTTAAAATTATAGAATTCTTTGGCTAAGTGAGAGTGTTCAAGCATTATAAGTCCGATTGCCTTGTTCGTTGTGTTGAGCGTCTCCCTCGATGGACCCAACAATGGGAACAAGAGTGCTCAAGTTTATCCCGAACACCCCAGCACTCGTGGCTTGGGGGCTGAAGCCAACGACTTGCCATCTCTCAGATTTTATAAACGGCCGCACAGAAGGTAATATTTTAAATTAAAAAAGCGTTGCTCAAAGCGCACATGAACAAAGTTTCAGCGCACAGGATAATACATAGCAAATTCACTCAAAGATTACATTTCTGGGGCACTCATCCGCAATATCGCGGGCTCCCTTCAGGACAGTTTTATAATACATTTCAGGCATGCGATACTCCTTGCCCGGTGGCGGTGGGTCCGTGAGAAGCTTCTCCGCATCCAACCTGCCCCAATGCACCTTTGTGCGGGCGAGGGCCCGGCGAGCGCCTTCAATACAGGCAGAGCGCTTGATGACATCCACCCAGGGGCATGCATCCACCAGCCGTCGCACGAGGCCAAAGTAGCTCCCGGGCATGACCTGTTCAGGCCACAGCCGGACTATAAGGCCCTTCATGGCCTCCTCAGCTACCTTGTGGAGTTCGACCAGCTGCTTCAGCTGGTCGCTTGGGGGCACCGGATGGCCGGCCTCAGCGTACTGAGACCAGAAGACCCTCTCCGTCGAGCTCCCCTCCTGGCCATGATAGAATGCGGCGGCATCAGACGCACTACGCGGCAGATCTGCAAACGCCCCTGGAGAGCTCCGAATGCGGGTAAGTGTCAGGTAGTTTACATTAACATGCCTGCTTTGCATGAAAAATGCCTTACCCGCCGCTATCTTCTTTATATCTTCAACCTCCTGAAGGGCCCTATAGGCCTCGGCCTTGGCGGACTTGGCACTTTCGAGAGCCGAGGCAAGCTCGGACTCTCGAGTCTTGGAGTCACGCTCCAAACTCTCATGCTTTTCCATGAGAGCCTGGAGCTCTTGCCGAACTTCCGCCACCCGCATCTCTTGCTTTTCTCTCTCTGCCCGTTTCGCGGCCGCACTGCGTTCGGCCGCGGACACAGTCTCCTTCAGGGATGCCACCTCATTAGTGGCCCCTGCAATACACATATTATCCTTGTTAACTTTATTGCAACCAAAATCCTTTTTTATAAGGTAACTATTCAAAGTGGTGTTACTCACCTTCTTTGTCCTCGAGCTGCTTCTTCGCATGGCCGAGCTCTCGCTTGGACCGCTCGAGATCCTTCTTTAGCACATCGACCTCCGCCGTTAGTGCGGCAGAGGTCAGCAGCGCAGCCTGCAAACCCATATTGACATATTTTAAGCAACCCTGCGTATATCTTGTTAGATCCTCAGTCCGGCTTTTCTTTCCGAACACCGAACTGAGCATCAGGGGCTACTGTCTATGCGGTATTACATTACATAATTTTAACTTCTTACCTCAAAGCCTGTTAGAAGGCTGCTGCAGGCTTCGGTCAACCCGCTTTTGGCGAGCTGAACCTTTTGAATCACCGCACTCATGATAGTGTGGTGTTCTTCCTTGATGGAAGCGCCTTTAAGCGCCTCCAACAAGTTATCCGGCGCCTCCGGTTGGACGGTGGCCGCCGGTGTCACGGTCTTGCCCTTCTTTCGAAGGGGCCACTTGCCGGACTCTGGAACCACTGCGGGTTCCGATGTGGAGTCCGGCGCAAAGTCCGGGAGGCTGCCTGACGGCGCCTCCGGAGCCTCCTCCTGATGGGTCCCTCTCTGGGATCCCACCTCGGTGTCCTCGTCGGCGCGTGGGGTAGAGGCAGTCGGAAGTGAATCCACATCCGACGGGGCCAACGACCCGCTCGATGAGTCAGGGAGATCGTCATCGGCCGGTCTACGGATAGAATGCGGCATTAAGGACACTACGCGACACGAAAGAAATTGCATATAAAGGATCCGGATACTTACGATCTTGCCGGACGCCTGGCCCTTGGAGGCCACTCACCCTCGCCAACTGTGGGGTTGGCGAAACTGTCCGGGGGATAGTCCTCCCCCTCTTGGACCCTTCGGCCTCTCCTATTGGGGAAGCCTTCCTCTTCTTCTCTCCCTCATCTGGGAGAGAGTACTCCTCCTCCTCCTCGTCTTCGGGGGAGGAGTACGCCTTGTCGTCAGACGCCTGATTACGGGAACTCTTTCGAGTCCCCGCGGCCACCTTTTTGGCCTTCTTCTCCGGCACCACATGCGGTGCCGGAACCAACAGCCCTGCTAAACGGGCGTCCACTAGGTCTTCTGGCATGGGAGCCGGGCTGATAAGCAGCTTGGCCTTCTCCATCCATTCCTGTCAAAGGAAGAGACAGAATGAAACCCCTCTAGAATCAATTTGATTACCACAAGTGTCCCGTAAAGGGGTTGAATCACTTACCTCGTCAACCGGATGCTGCGAGCGAAATCCGCGATCTTCTGTCGCGGATGCGGGGGCTTCGGCGCCCTTAAACATCACCCTCTAGGCGCCTTCGTATGTCGTATCGAAGAGCCCGCTTAGCGCCTGGTGCTGTTCCGGATTGAACTCCCACAGATCGAATGCCCATTCTTGGCATGGGAGGATCCGGCGGATGAGCATGACTTGGACCACGTCGACGAGCCTGAGCTTACCGCTCACCAGCTTCTGGATGCAGGCTCGGAGTCCCGTCAGCTCCTTCGGATTGCCCCACAACAAGCCCTTCTCTTTCCAGGAGGTGAGCTGCGTGGGGACGCCAGATCTAAACTCGGGGGCCGCCGCCCATGTGGGCTTGCGCGGCTCGGTGATGTAGAACCACCCCGATTGCCACCCCTTGACGGAGTCCACGAAGGCCCCTTCGAGCCAGAGGACGTTGGGCAACTTACCCAACATGGCGCCTCCGCATTCCACTTGCGTGCCCTTCACAACCTTCGGCTTGACGTTGAAGGTCTTGAGCCACAGGCCGAAGTGGGGCCGGATGCAGAGGAAGGCCTCGCGCACGACGATAAACGCCAAGATGTTGAGAATGAAGTTCGGCGCCAGATCATGGAAATCCAGGCCGTAGTAAAACATGATCCCCCGGACAAATGGGTGCAGTGGAAAGCCCAGTCCGCGGAGGAAGTGGGGGAGGAAGACAACCCTCTCATGGGGCCCAGGGGTAGGGACAAGCTGCCCCTTGTCGGGCAGCCGATGCGCGATATCGCCGGAGAGATATCCGGCGCTGCGCAGCTTGGTGATGTGCTCCTCCTTAACGGTGGAGGCCAACCACTTGCCTCCCGCTCCGAACATATTCGGAGAAGGTTGAGGCGAGATGCGTGAGCTTGGGCGTTGGAGCTTGAGTGCGTGGAGATGGATAAGCAAAGAGAGGAGGAAGGCGTAGGTGAGAAGGTAAATCCTTATCCCTTATATATAGGCGGACGAAGCTGTGCGTCCCCCACCGGCCTGGTAAAACTCGCTTATCTCCCAAGCGCCACCATCAATGGCGCGGTTGGGTTACCCACATCCGTATCGATGAGAATCCCAGAATAAGGGGAACACGATCTCTGCTTCGACAAGACGTGCCAAGGAAACCGCTTCGCTAAACATGCTGAGGTGGTATAGTAAAAAACGATTCAAACAAAGGCTTGGTAGCGGTGTGATGTCACGCCGCATAATACGTTAGCAGATTGAACTAGTGTACATTTTATTCTCTCTACGGTGGAATTTGGAATTTATTTTGCAGAGCCGGACACTATCCTGGTGTTCATGATCTTCTCTGGATTATTCAAGGGAGGAACCCGCCTTGCAATGCCGAACATTATGCGCGCCGGACTTATCATCATTGAAGCCTGGTTCAGGGGCTACTGAGGGAGTCCTGGACTAGGGGGTGTCCGGACAGCCGGACTATCATCGTCCGCCGGACTCCAAGACTACGAAGATACAAGATTGAAGACACCGTCCCGTGTCCGGATGGGACTTTCCTTGGCGTGGAAGGCAAGCTTGGTGATACGGATATGTAGATCTCCTACCATTGTAACCGACTCTGTGTAACCCTAGCCTCCTCCGGTGTCTACATAAACCGGAGGGCATTAGTCCATAGGACACAACATACATTACAACAATCATACCATAGGCTAGCTTTAGGGTTTAGCCTCCTTGATCTCGTGGTAGATCCACTCTTGTACTACCCATATCATCAATACTAATCAAGCAGGACGTAGGGTTTTACCTCCATCGAGAGGGCCCGAACCTGGGTAAAACATCGTGTCCCTCGTCTCCTGTTACCATCTGCCTAGACGCACAGTTCGGGACCCCCTACCCGAGATCCGCCGGTTTTGACACCGACAGTAGCCTAATCCCTTTGAGGCCAAGGACAGGCCAAAACAGTCTCTTATGATAAGAAAAGTGTTCTTGAGGGTACATGGGAGTTTCATCTAGTCACTTTCATCATGTTGGTTTGATTTGTGTTCGCTACTTTGATAATTTGATATGTGGGTGGACCGGTGCTTAGGTGCTGTTCTTACTTGAACAAACCTCCTACTTATGATTAACCCCCTCGCAAGCATCCGCAACTACAAAAAAGTATTAAGAATAAATCTAATCATAGCATTAAACTTTTGGATCCAAATCAGCCCCTTACGGAATAGCGCATAAACTAGGGTTTAAGCTTCTGTCACTCTCGCAACCCATCATCTAATAACTACTCCACAATGCATTCCCTTAGGCCCAAATATGGTGAAGTGTCATGTAGTCGAGGTTCACATGACACCACTAAGGGAACCACAACATACATACTATCAAAATATCGAACACATATCAAGTTCACATGATTACCTACAACAAGATTTCTCCCGTGGCCTCAAGAACAAAAGTAACTACTCACAAATGGCAATCATGCTAAAGATCAGAGGGGTATTAATAGCCTAATGGATTTGAACGTATAATCTTCCACCAAATAAACCATATAGTAATCAACTACAAGATGTAATCAACACTACTAGTCACCCACAAGTACCAATCTATAGTTCCGTTACAAAGATTGAACACAAGAGATGAACTAGGGTTTGCAAGGAGATGGTGCTGTTGAAGATGTTGATGGAGATTGTGCTCCCCAAGATGGGAGAGTTGTTGGTGATGATGATGATGATGATTCCCCCCGGGAGGGAAGTTCCCCCGGCGGAATCACTCCGCCGGAGGGCAAAAGTGCTCCTGCCCTAGTTTCGCCTTGAGACAGCGGAGCATCATCCCGAAAGTCCTCTCCTTATTTTTTCCAGGTCAAAATAACTTATATACTAGAAGAGGGGCACCGGAGGTGGGCTGGGCTGAGCACAACCCACCAGGGCGCGCCTAGGGGGCTTGGCGCGCCCTGGTGTCTTGTGCTCACTAGGTGGCCACCCTCCGGTAGTTATTTGCTCCAGTATTTCTTATATATTCCATAAAGATTCTCCGTAAAGTTTCAGCTCATTTGGAGTTATGTAGAATAGGTAGCCCGACGTAGCTTTTTCAGGTCCAGATTTCCAGCTGCCGGAATTCTCCCTCTTTGTGTGTACATTGCATATTATGAGATAAAAGACATTAGAAATACTACAAAAAGCATTATTATGAATAAAAACATATAAATAACAGTAGGTAAACACAATGCAAAATGGGCGTATCAGGCACGTATTGCATTGTTGCCATCAAGGGTAAAAAGATGGGATTTTCATCATATTACTTGAGTTTATCCCTCTACATCATGTCATCTTACTTAAGTGTTACTCCGTTCTTATGAACTTAATACTCTAGATGCATGCTGGATAGCGGTTGATGTGTGAAGTAATAGTAGTAGATGCAGGCAGGAGGCATTCTACTTGTCACGGACGTGATGCCTATATTCATAATCATTGCCTTGGATATCGTCATAACTTTGCACTTTTCTATCAATTGCTCGACAGTAATTTATTTACCCACCGTATGCTTTCTTTCAAGAGAGAAGCCTCTAGTGAAACCTATGGCCCCCGGGTCTATTTTCCATCATATATTTTCAGATCTATAAACCAAAAACACAAAAAATACCTTGCTGCAATTTATTTGTTTCTTTTAGTTTTTTTATGTTTTAGTAATCTTTTATATCTATCTCTATCAGATCTGACCTTTGCAAGTTACCGTGAAGGGATTGACAACCCCTTTATCGCATTGGGTGCAAGTGTTTGATTGTTTGTGCAGGTGCATAGATTGGAGACTTGCGTGTACCTCCTATTGGATTGATACCTTGTTTCTCAAACTGGGGGAAATACTTATCTCTAGTTTACTGCATCACCCTTTCCTCTTCAAGGGAAAAACCAACGCATGCTCAAGTAGTAGCAGGAATAATTTCTAGTGCCGTTGCCGGGGAGGTTCTACATCAAGCCTACCAAGTACCCACCATAAACTCTCATCTCTTACATTCCATTCCATTTGCCTCTCATTTTTCCTCTCCCCCACTTCTAAAAAGTTTTCAGAAAAACATAAAAAGATTTGCCTTTTTATTCGCCCTTCTTCCGTTCATCTTTTCATTTGCCTTTTGGTTGCTCGTTTGCTAGACCTGCCATCATGTCTGAATCTAGAGAGTTTATCGTTGAAGAAATAGTGATGATCTTGAGGAAGGTTTTAATGATTTTGCCAATAATGATCCTCATGAAGAACAAACCACTATTATCCACACTAAAAAACTTCGTGTGGGTAGCGGTAATATTATTGGAAAGGGGTGATTAAAGATTTTGGTACGGAAATATAGGGTGTATAGTTTTTGGCACGAAAATTAAAGAACACACGTGGAGTGCAAATTTCACAAGTTTTGGGCGAGATTACACCTAACTATTGACATGAGAAAATAGAGGAGCTTGCCTAATATAAGTAAATGTAATCAAATCCCTAAAAAGTTATCCAAACAAGCGGTGCAATGCAATGCACCTTATATTTCAGATTTTTTCTCAGAAATCTATACACCTTATATCAAGGAACGGGGGAAATATTATTTTGGGGACTAACCTATTAACCTAGAGACCAGTGCCAGTTTTTTCCCTTGTTTTTGAGTTTTATAGAAAAGGAATATCAGACGGAGTCCAAACGGAATAAAACTTTCGCGATAATTTTTCTTGGACCAGAAGACACCCATCAGACTTGGAGAGGGGCCCAGAAGAGTCTCGAGAGCTCTACAAGCCCTCAGTGGGCGCCCCTAGCTTGTGGGCCCCACCAGACTCCTCCAATCCTAATTCTTTTTCTATAAATTCCCAAATATTACCAAACAACCAAAAGCGTCCATCAAAATACTTTTCCGCCCTCGTAAGCCTCTGTTCACGTGAGATCCCATCTTGGAACCTTTTCTGGCACCCTGTCGGAGGGTGATTCGATCATGGAGGGCATCTACATCAACCTTGCTCCCCTTCCGATGAAGCGTGAGTAGTTTACCACAGACCTATGAGTCCATAGCTAGTAGATAGTTGGCTTCTTCTCTCTCTATGATCTTCAATACCATGTTCTCCTCGATGTTCTTGGAGTTCTATCTGACGTAATATTCTTTTGCGGTGTGTTTGTCGAGATCCGATGAATTATGGATTTATGTTCAGATTATCTATGAATACTATTTGAGTCTTTTTTGAACTCTTTTATGCATGATCAAATATTTTTGTATTTCTCTTCAAATTATTGGTTTGGTTTGGCCAACTAGATTGGTTTTTCTTGCAATGGGAGAGGTGCTTAGTTTGGGTTCAATCTTGCGGTGTCCTCACCCAGTGACAATGTAGGGGTAGTGAGTCACGTATTGCATTGTTGCCATCAAGGGTAAAAAGATGGGGTTTTCATCATATTGCTTGAGTTTATCCCTCTACATCATGTCATCTTACTTAAGGTGTTACTCCGTTCTTATGAACTTAATAGTCTAGATGCAGGCAGGAGTCGGTCGATGTGTGGAGTAATAGTAGTAGATGCAGGCAGGAGTCGGTCTACTTGTCACGGACGTAATGCCTATATTCATGATCATTGCCTTGGATATCGTCATAACTTCACTCTTTTCTATCAATTGCTCGACAATAACTTATTTACCCACCGTATGCTTTCTTTCAAGAGAGAAGCCTCTAGTGAAACCTATGGCCCCCGAGTCTATTTTCCATTGTATATTTTCAGATATATAATCCAAAAAACCCAAAAATATATTGCTGCAATTTCTTTAGATTTATTTTAGTTTGCCTTTTTATTTATATTTTATACCTATCTCTATTAGATCTCACTCTTGTTCGAGACCGTGAAGGGATTAACACCCCTTTTATTGCTTTGAGTGCAAGTGTTTGTTAGTTTGTGCAGGTGCATAGATTGGAGACTTACTTGTGCCTCCTACTAGATTGATACCTTGGTTCTTAGTTGAGGGGAATACTTATCTCTACTTTGCTGCATCACCCTTTCCTCTTCAAGGGAAAAATCAACGCAAGCTCAAGAAGTAGCAGCGCTGCGGCGGGAGAAGAAGGCGCAAGAGCCGACGCCTGCGGAGCGGCTACTGGACCCCGCCGAGCTGGAGCGGATGCGGCAGGCGGCGCGAGGGATGGGGGACGGATGGGTGTAGGCCAAAAAGTCTGGGGTGACGGACATGATCTTGCCGGCTGGGTCGTTGAGCCGTTCCGGTGATGCATGGACATAGCAAGGGAGATCCGTATGACAGGTACGTCTTGTTTTTCCAGATCCTTGATGTGAGTGTTTAATTACTTGCAATTTTATGCAAGAGATGCTTCATATTTTGTTTTTAGTTCCGTCATCCATCTATTTGTGTATATGTGCGGCTAGAACTGGACATAAAGCTTGAAGCTCGGTGAGCTTAATGAGCGCTGGGTAACTCGACTCATTTGAGCTCGACTCGTTTTCTTAATGAACCAAGCCAAGCAGCAATTTTAGCTCATTAACAATAAGTTAAACAATCAAACTAACGAGTTTCACGAGCTACTCGTCAAGCTCACTAGCAACGTGCCAGTAGGCTATAAATCATGGCAGCGGGCTACAATCTGCATCTTTCAAGTATTTTTGCACACGGTAGGTCTTTGAGAAATGCATGTTAGCATATTTTTGTAAGTATATCTATGTCCAATTTTTTTTGCTCCTGATACTTCCATGATAGCTTGCTTCATTAGCTGAATACCCTGATACATCTTCTTAATGAGTTTTAACGAGCTACCCGCGAGCACTCGCGAACATATAACGAACCGAGCCAATCCTTAAATTTAGCTCGTTATCCTTAACAAGATTAACAATTCGAGCCTTAACGATCACGAGTCATAACGAGCCGAGCCTTAACGATCCAAGCAGCTCGTTAGTCCAGCCCTATGTGCGACAGAGAAATATTAAATTCTGATGTAAATGCTCATAATCATAACTGAAAATGCTCGATGCATGGGTGAGAGTGGAGGCCACCTGAGGAAGATGATGCCATCGAAGGGGATGGAGTTCATATTGCAACCTATCAAATGGTAAAATCTCACCCCTTTCGTTTCCTATCCTCTCAAATCTCAAACTTCACCAAAATACAGCATTGGATTAATGAGCTTTGCAAATCCATCTTACATAGGTTATAAGACCTAGAAGAAGTGACTGGGCAATTGTGTTGTTAATTTGGTTTAACAACTTCAAAGGGCACCGAGAATGAACTTTGCATTCTATGAAAATCACCGCTACCATGTGACCATAATTTACCTTCAGAGTGCAGGAGGTGCCGTCGTCACCGTTCCTGCCATCCTCCGGCTAGGCTGTCGAGGACCTCCTACAATTCTCCCTACGTGCACCATCGAGGGCACCGAGGGTCTATCACAAATTAATCAGGTGAACTTTTAATTCGATCTGGGGTATTCTGCGCTTTGCATGACTAAAACTACACTTTTGGCACTTTTTGGTGGATCAGAACTTTTTGATCTGCAATTTCATCTACTAACCAATCTTCCTTTGATACATACTAGAAACATTTTGGGGGACAATAAGAAATTGCTACTCCAGAGTTTAATTAATCATTTGAAAATTCCTTTGAGAAATACATGTGATCTCGAGCATGAAAATTATTCTCATATATAGACATAGGAGGAAATGACACTGATGTAAGAGTGTGTTTGTTTATGTTAGAATAAATCCGAGGCATACCGTCGATCATTCAAGGACAAAGCAATCACACGAGCACGACACCGAGATTTGTAAACGACGTTCAGCGATATGGCTACATCCCTGGGGCCTGACTATGGGCAATCCTCCCCATGACACTGCTACAATACCGCTCCAGGTCGCCCTGGACACCGGCACATGCCACTGGCTTCCCCTGCGTTCCGGTGCTATTATGTTGGCATAGGTTACATCGTGTGTCTACCCTCTCTATATATGAGAGGCCTAGGATACAAGTGTCCTACTAGGACACAACTCCATATCCTATCTAAACACAATACTACTCAGAGTCCAACTATAACCTACCATGTAGAGAATATTTGACACAACTATAACAAACTCCACCTTGGCAAATATTCTCCACCACCTTGCAGATTTATCCATGTGTGTCGGATTTCGGGTTCCGCAAACCCTTGAGAGGTTCGAACTCTGGGGTGCGTGCGAAGATCTCAACCTACGCAGCCTGCCTACTCGCGATCTTCCCAAGCCTAGCGTGTCGAGCTCAAAGGGACATAGAGACAAAGCAGCTTATCCTGGTTCGGGCCACCTTGCGGTGTAATACCCTACTCCAGCGTTTTGGTGGATTTCCTCGAAGGGCTGAGGATGAACTAATACAGTGAATGAACTGGCCTCAGGAGGTGAGGTATTCTTGAGCTCAAGAGAGCTGGTGAGGTGGTTGGATGAGAAGGGATCCAATCTGTTCGTCCGTCCCCTTGGTAGTGGCTAAGTCCTATTTATAGTGGCCTTGGTCCTCTTCCCAAATGTTGGCGGGAAGGGATCCCACAACGACCGGATTTGAAGGGGGACAAGTAGTACATCCTATCGTGACTAAAGTGGTCTTTGCCTGCGAAAAGCCTCTGGTTGTGACACTGCGGTGGGCTCGGTGTCGGGTGGTAGGTGCGACATATGCCAACGGGTGGCTTATCATTGTGGGAGCCAGTAAGACATCGCCGGTGCCTGGAAACGGGATAAGCCGAAGACATTCACGCCGATGAATCTTACCCAGGTTGGGGGCTCTCCTAGGAGATAACACCCCTAGTCCTGCTCTGCTGGGTCTCCGCATGATCACTAGATCAACAAGTAGCTACAAGAGGGTCCTTGAGCTGTTTAGCTAGAGGAAGAAGAAGGGCAAGGCTAGATCTCCTCTTCTCTCTATGTGGTGTCTAAAACTCTAAGAGATCAACCCTTTGCATGGGTGCCCTGGGGGGTTTATATAGGCCTACCCCCAGGGGTACAATGGTAATCCGGCAGTATGTGGGTCCAGGCCGTCAGTGTCTGTAGTCACTGGCTTCTCCGCCGACCGCTGGGGCCCGCCGACAGGTGGGTCCCGCCGGCTGCCGGCCTCTTGGCCGACAGGCTGGGCCCACCGCCTGGGGGTCTTGTCGGCTGCTGGTTACTGTAGCCTTACTCTTGGTGATGATGGCTTTGTCGGGGTAAGCATGGCTATAGTGCCGCCGCCTTGTGGGCATTCATTGTAGCCTTACCCCATCTTATCTACTTAATGGTGCACAAACTTCCAGGGTGGGGGTAGGCCGACTACTGGGTGCCGGCCTCCCCCCAGGCCGACTGGTCGAGCTTGGCCGCCTTTTGGTATCTCTCTGGCAGGAGGGGCCCGCCGCCTGCGGGCCATCCTGACAGCCTGTTGTGGGCGACGTCATGGTCAATGTGGCAACAATGCAGCGCCAGACGGGGAGTGGCCGCCCCGTACGGCGCACTGTGGCCACGCTTGCTCCGGGATTCGGGGGTGGCAGGCTTCACTGTAGCCACGCCCCGTCTCATCGCTGTTATGTGGGTGCAAACTTTGAGGGTATGGGCCAGGCCGCCTACTAGGAGTCGGCCGCTCTGGTGGCCGACTGCTAGGAGTCGGCCCTCTTTGAGAGAGCTCTTAGAGCCTTGCCGCCTTCCAGCAGCTGGCCGGTGGGACAGCCGGCCAAGAGAAGGCGGTCCCATGTCTTGGATGTTTGAGGGCTCAGTCGGCCCGATATTTTTTAAAGAGCTAGGGGGAGCCGGTTAGGCTACCCGTGGTCATTTACTCCGACACTCGGTGATGACCTCCGTCCTACCGTCCTGGCGGTCTTGGCCTTGTTGCACCAGAATGGAAACCTTTGGCTGATTCCTCGGGACTCCGCACCTGCCGCTTGCCTCCCTTGCACCAAAGGGGAAACTGGCGCTCTACGCCCGCTGGCGCCCGCCTAGCGCCCTCCTGGCCTTGGTCGTCATGGCTCACGTCAGCTGAGTCTCGTGAGGAGCACCTTGCATAGAACTCTCCGCCCCTTGGGAGCCATCCTGAGGAGGCCGATCGCTCGGGGATCTTGGTGTCGTCTGTCTTGCGAGGCGTGGCCCCTTGCAAGGGTCTTGAGCTGTTGATGCTGAAGCTGGGCCATACCAGGCCGTCGATGGAGCCACGTAGTGGGCCGCAGGCAGGAAAGTGTGGGTACCCCTGTATCCGGAATGCCGACAATAGCCCTCGGGCCCAAGGCATGCTCGGACTTGGCTTCTAGGTGAAGCCAAAGGGAAAGTGCGGAGCACCGCGGCCCTAACCGCCTGCGGCCTTGAATGACACATGGCGATTGATGGGGCGTGGGCGTCTGGACCTCCCCACGCCGCCTCGGCAACTGTTCGACTTGATGACATGCAGAAGATCATCATTGCGCGAGGTCGTAGAGGCCGACGGTTGGCCTCTTTCCAGCTATAAATGAGGGGGAGGGGCAGAGCCCCACTCGCTCATTTGTTCCTCCGTCTTCTCGCTGCTCGTTTCTTATCCTTCTCCTTCTTGCTTCCATGGTGTCGATCAGAAGGTTTTCTGCGGCTGAGAAAGGAAAGGCCCCTCAGGAGGGGCCTGATCCTCTCCCACCGAAGAAGCGGTTCCGCCTTCCTCGCGGCACCGGCGTGAGGCAGGAGGTTACCAGGCCTTGGCAATCAAGGCCTCCACCCGGCTTCCCCCTTCCTCTATATGCCCGCGCCCAGGATGAGGATGTGCACCGTCGAGCTATTCCAGGCGGCGAAGGTCGAGCCGTCGCTGTCCTGCCTGCCGAGCCGCAGACCCATGCCGAGGGTAGCTCGTGCGAGTTCATGGTGTGGGCGGCATTGTGATGCCTCCCGACTCGTGGATCCGGCTCCCGAGGTTCTTCACTGACGAGCTGCCTCCAAGGGGGCCTTGAGCTGTGGCTACAGCACGCCAGGTGCTGTAGCCTGGCCACTAGAGCTGAGGTCGAGGTAGTGCCCCCTAGGGATGTCTTCATGACCCCGTGGATGGGGCGAGGTCGCCCGAGCCTGCCGAGCAGTGGGGCCCCTTGCGATCCACTTTGAATACGACGATACCTCCACTCTGTTCTTCAAGGTCTTCGACGACGGCGGCTGTAGTGCTGCCCCAGGGGAAGCAGCCCGCGGAACGTAACCGAGGGCGCCAGATCTACTTCCGTCCCTGCCAGCACCTCCTCCGGCAGCAGCGACGACTCTTGGGAATCCAGCGATTCTCCTGAGGTAGAATAGCGCTCAATGCCGGCGGGACCCAGCCCCAGGCAGGCTTCAGCCGTCGCTAGTATGCCAGGTCGCAATGCCGTGGTCAAGGCTAGGAGGTGAGCGGCCCGATGTCCGGTGAGAGCTCGGGAGGTGCGATGCTCATGAGGCCCCCCTTGGCATGCAAGCAGCTGCCCAAGAAACGGAAAGGGGAGTAAAACTGCCGGAGTGGGTGTGCGAGACTGTCAGGACCCCGACTCAATGCCACATCGATCTAGCATGTAACACCTCATATCACTTGGCGGCCTCACGCACGGTATCCCCACGGGTGTCGCATTACCTTTGCCCGGGACCGTTTGCGCCTTTTGGCACACGTATATGATAGTGTCGCTGGCATCCATATGATAAGGAGCCCGGGCTGACATGGCTAGTCGTAAACCCAAAGTGGCACAAACTTACAGGGACAGGCATCCATGACCCAGCATCAAACGTGTCGGTCATCAGCGAGTGAATCCAGGCTGTAGCACTAGGCTAGCAGGACTCCGGTGAACCGGGCTGCAGCGGGCTAACAGGACTCCGGTATTCATCGCGTGACATTTCCCCGAAGGGACAGACATAGGAACGAAGAAGGACACATGCCGGCCAACCTAAGTGTTCCGGAGCAGTAGCAAGCTACCCTGGCTCAGTGGAAGCACTAGGAGACATTTCCCGGTAAGAGAGGCTACTAAGGATAAACAACTAGATAGTCAGATCCCACACATACCAAGCATTTCAATAACATACACACAATTTGCTCAATATGTGCAAATATAACATGGCATCACAACATGACTCTACAACTCAAGTATTTTATCCAATAGGCTCCGAGGAGCGAGATATTACAAACATGGGTCTCATGACCCAACATTCAGAGCATACAAGTCAAAGCACAAACGGAAGCTTAACATGTCTGAGTACAGACATCTACAAATGAAAAAGGCTGAGAAGCCTGACTATCTACCAGATCCTGCCGAGGGCACAAGATCGTAGCTGAGGTAACAAGCTAAATGTCGAAGTCCACGCGGAACTACTAGTGAGACAGAAGTCTCTGCAAAAACGTAAAATAGGCAAACGTGAGTACAAATGTACCCAGCAAGACTTACATCAGAACTATCTACATATGCATCATTATCAACAAAGGGGATGGTGGAGTTTGACTGCAGCAAGCCAGCTTTGACCCGGTGGCTATCCTGAACTACGACTGCAAGTAACTCTTTTGAGATGGCGCACACGAGTCCACATATTCACCATATCAATACACCACTATGGATCTGCTCCCGTCTCCCTACGAGAACGCCATCCATAGCACTCACGCTTATCTTGCGTATTTTAGAGTATCCACTTTCACTTGTCTATGAACTGTACAGGCAACCCAGAAGTCCTTTTCCGCGGACACGGCTATTCGAATAGATCATATTAACCCTCCAGGGGTGTACTTCTTCACACACGCTCTCGCCACTTACCGCCATGTACACGTCATGTATCTCGGCAACCTTCAAGCGGAAGCCTGGCGAGGGAGTCGGCCACGACCTGACTAACCACACAAGTCTCTAGTCCAGGTTTATTGCCTATTCGGGTTCCATCCGCAAGGAGATCCGGCCGGGGTGTCGCTCACGGCCCCAAACGATGTGTGCAGGGTTCCCAAGCCCACCATCCGGGTGCCACTTGGTACACCAGGCCACTGTGCCTAGTCTGTCCCAAGCCCACCTGTACCGGGTGCCACTTGGTAGACTACTAACACTACCTACAAACACCAGAAACTAGTTGCAACTCCTGGACAGAGATCAGGTTGATTAATAAGTCGAGAGAGCTTGGAGTGCCCGGAGCCCAATGTGTGGTAGTAACTGTTCATGGATCACAAACACAGAACTCAGTTCCTGAGGACGGCTGCAATGAGACAACCCACCATGTACTCCAACATGGCCTCTCACCGCTACCTTTAACAAATCGTGTTCACACACTTAGCTCTCAACAGTAGGACATGTTCACACACCTCCAATTCATCCCCGATGGATCAGACCTGACTCAACCCTAAGCAATAGCAGGCATGACAAACAAGCATGAATGAGTAGGCACATCTGGGCTCAAACAACTCCTACTCATGCTAGTGGGTTTCATCTATTTACTGTGGCAATGACAGGTCATGCAGAGGATAAAGGGGTTCAACTACCGCAACAAGTAACAGATGAATCGTGGTTGTCCTAATGCAGTAAAAGAGAGCAGGAGCGAGAGAGTGGGATTTTATAGGAATGAGCAAGGGGGTTTTGCTTGCCTGGCACTTCTGAAGATAGTATATCTCTTCACCGGTGTCATCGAACTCATCGTCGGAACCAAGTCTATCGAGAGGGGACAAATACCGGCAACACAGAGAAAACACAATCAATGCAATGCAACAATATGATGCATGCATATCACATGGCAAAATGAGTGTGTTTTGGCTAATGCAACTTATAGAACAGATTAAATGAAGTTGGTTTGAACCAAGGGTTCAAATTCAAACTCCATATGTGCTTATTTAAATGCCATTCATTTGATTTGTCCTAAACAGTAGCTATAAGTTGTTCTAACATGCATGAAAATCGTACAGATGGATAGATTGGATTTTTCTGATCATTTTTCATATATAATTTATTTCATTTGGAGTTACAGTTGAATTTCCATGATTTTTAGAAGTTTAGGATATTTTCTGGAATTTTCAGAATAAGATTAAATCCAGAAAATACTTTATTGCGTCAGCTTTGCGTCGCTGTGATGTCAGCAGGTCAACGGGCGGCCCAGGTCAAACCTGACCAGTGGGGCCTACTGGTCAGTGACACAGAGTCAGCTACAGAGGCTGACATGTGGGACCCGGTCAAAGCTGACGTGGCCCAGTCAACGTTGACAGGCGGGGCCCACTGTGGTTAGTATCAGTTTAACAGAGAAAATAATACTAATTAGTTTAGGCACTGGGGCCCACATGGCGATGGCTCTAGGGGTGGCTTAGTTGGGTCATTAGCGGTAATGACGACCACGTCATCAGTCGCCGGAGTTCGGCCGGCGACGACCAAACCAACGGCGGAGACTCGCCGGAGTTAGGCTACAGGCAGCGGCTGGGTGCGCTGAGGGCATCTACGCGGAGCTGGAACTCTCCCGCATCTAGGGGTGCTAGCGGAAGGAGCCGGGGCGGCGTCTAACTGCGGCGGCGACGAGCCGGGCGGCGGCCGGAGCTCGGAGGTGCTTCGAGACGGCGCTACGAGGCACGGCAGGATAGGTGAGTGGGTGCGTTCGGCTTCTGGGGGCTTGCTGAGCACGAGGGTGGGCTCGGACGCAAGCGACGGTGGCTAGAACGACGGTGGCGACATGCGCGGCGGAGCCGAGTTCTCGGCCATGGTGGAGATGCGTCCTGGAGCTCGCGAACGCGAGGGGGAAGAGAGGGGTTCGGCGCGGAAGCTCACAGCGATCACCTTGAAGAGGTCAGCGGCTCGGGGAAGATCCGGTGCGGGCGGAACGACGGAGCCGATCTCCGGCGTCCGGAGGAAGAAGACGACGGCGAGGACGGTGCTACGGGGCTTCCGGCGTCACGTGGGTTGGTGGAGACGAAGAGGAGGGAGCGGCGGTTCTTCTGGAAGCATCAGCGAGGCGAGGGGTGGACGATGGCCGCAGTGGTGCTCGTCGGCGCGGACGCGGCTGCGTCGGCCATGGCGTTGAGGAAGTGAGGGAGAGAGCAGGGGGGGAGAGTGAGGTGTTGGATGGACCGAGGCGACACCGGGGAGGCGTTCACGACATCGAAGCGGTGACCAGGTGATGCAGACGAGCAGGGTGGTGGCGTGGCGAGCTCGGGCGCGTGCGCCGTGTCCCTCCTCTGCCTATTGGCAGAGGTAGGCGATGACTGGCACGGGCCAGCACAGTGCTGGGCCGGCCAGTGGGCTGCTAGGTGGGCTGCGCCAGTTAAGTGGCTGGATCCTTTCTCTCTCTCCTTTTTCTATTTATTTCAATTTTCTATTATTCTGTAAATTGTAAGGGCTTTATTAATAATACCTATGCACTTCCTAAAATCATGAGACTGCTTGTGGCCACTATTTGGATTATTTCCAATAACCAGAATTTCAGTTCATGAATATTTGGACATTTAATATAATATATTAAATTTAAATGCCCAAATGCAAATAAGGTATGATTTAATTCAGTGACCTAATGTTGTCCTGGAAAAATGTGAACCAATTTTGCCAGAGGTTCTAACCCAGGACAAAATGATGGACATTTTAGAAGGGTATTTCAGGTTCATTGAAAATATTTTTATTTTGATCCTAGTTGCATTTCATTTGGTGCTAGGGTTTGAACACCCCCATTTCAAGTTTCTGAGAAATTTAAACATGATGCAAGATGATGATGCAATGACAAGCAAGGCCAAAGCTAGGGCTGTGACAACTCACCCCCGCTAAACAAGAATCTCGTCCCGAGATTCAAGACATGAGTTAAGAAGACAGAGGGGATACAAAGCTAGCACGATCTTCATGATCCAAGTGCCCTCATCATTGATATTGATTTATTGCTCCAAATTGATCTTGACATCTTTGCTTGCGAGATCTTCATCTAACACGACGACGATAGAAAGAAACTCTATCGAAAAGGATTATTGAAGCTCTTCATACCAGGCTAATGGCAATTCACAAACGATCGTTTGAAGGAATTCGAAGAAATGGCACACTCAGTTTGGAAAGGAAACTACGGTTATAGGGGAATTCAGCGAATGGGAGGCACCTTCCAATTGACACCGAGGATGTAACCTAGTGCCTGAGCATGCCTTCAAGAAATTGAGCATTTCCAAATTCATCAGGGTTTTACCAACATCCGTGCCGAGGATCCTGGCAACACCTCATACTACCATGATGAATAGTGATGGATGATGCGGATAAAAAAAGAAGATAACAGCTTCTCAGATTTCACCTTGGCGGGGCCAAGGGGACAGAATCAGGATGATCGACCGAGAGACATTTAGCACTTCGCTTCTAATGTTCTCCTTGATGTACCAGCTTAACCCAATACCAGTCAGTATCTGGAACATCAAGTAAAGGTCTGGCTTCGGGAGAACAAAGGATCCACAAGGAACAACTTCTAAATAAGTCACGCGAAATCCTCCTGGAGAAGATGGTCGATTTGCTCAATCAAGATACTACAATGATAGATCTTCCGGCTAGGTGTGTCGGCCAGAACATCAACCTTGTCGGGACCTACATCATAGATCTTGGAAAGGTTCCAACCATCATATCTGCCTGAGATTTAGATCTAGTTGGTAACATGATATTCCAGACTCATCAAGTCTAGAAAGAAAAATGAAAGTTTGCAACACAAACCGACGAGATGACGTTGCGAGATTCTCGGGAAATGAACTACAATAGCAAGCTCCAAAACATGAGCCGGTTCTGCTACACACATGTGAACAGTTGTCTCAGACAAACATGATCACATGGTAGTCTTACAATAAAACACTACCGATTTCCGGTGGGGAATCATCATCGAGGATATCAAAGTCCTTGCATAAGGTATACTCTTAAGAAGGAGCTTCTTCTCCTTGAACAAATCAATCAGTGGCTTGGTGTGCTACGGAATACATATGGAGTGGAGGTAATTAATCTACCAAACCATAGTATACTTTGCACATGCATAACTGACTTGGGACGATTCCAGAGGAAGCAAAACTAACTCTCTCAAATTCACGGCGGCAACTTGCATTGAATGCACATGAATGAGAGAAAGTCACTTCTTTCATCCAAACATATACTTCATGAACGGGGCATGAAGAAAATGCTTACACAAGTTTCCAACACCAGCTGGATGTTCAACATGAATCATGGTGGAGACAAAATGCCGCTGATGGGATCAACAACAACTCATCAGAATTTCCATATCACTGGACTTCCACCATTATGTGAACAATGTGATAGTATTGGTCAGACCAAAAGATGTAATGGTGTATGCTCGAGGAATCAACCACGAGTAAGACAACATTACAAATATCGTTGATTCTAACTTGATTTGACGATGGCCCACACTCAAATCAAGGTTTGGGCAAGACGATAGGTTCAACAACTGATCACGAGGACTAATCGATGAAGAAATCATCTTTCTACAACAAACACACAAACACAAGATATCCCTTTGCAAATGAACTAAATCGGACAAGCTTTATCTTCCAACTCTCCAAGTTGAATGTATAGCTTAACCAACTAGCTCAGGGGTATCCAACACGGATTCTTGGAGAAAGGGTGGTTTACAAGGAAACCAACATGATCACGAACTTAACATAGCGGTCAAGTGACGACCTGGTGATGCTTCCGAGAAGATATTCGGAAAATCACGAACCACCAATATGTTACTAAGCTCGAGAACAACTTGCTTTTCAGGGCAAGACGATATGATCAATAGAGCGAAGATTTGAAATAATCCTAACTCATCGATCCAGGAGTGCACCAGGAGAATGGACTAGGTAGCACGATCAATCTTAGAGTGATGATTCAATAACCAACACACTAAGAATGAGATTATCGTCCATTAATCACCATGCAACATGGTTGCTAGAAATATAGATTTCACACATCACGATTCACTTGTCGGCACTCCGGTTGCGACAACACGGAACCGAGGAATGAATAATGATGGCGAGAAGTATCACTAAGTCAAGAATTCATAAGAGAAGGTACAGTTCTCATGACATTCCTGACATAAATAGGGTAATACTCCAAGGTAGAACAGAACAAAAGCCGGTTTGGCATTTGATCTGCGGAATACAACTACTTTGACCCAAACCTAGAAATGGATAAGGTACTGGAGTTTGTTTCTCCTAGTCATTCTAAAATAGAATGGCTTGACGGACCACAAGAGTAATAGGCATTGATGAACGAATGCACGCCATAAACTTGGCTATCAACTGATAGACAAGGATTGGAATACAACTACAGCGGGACAACTCAAAGGAATATATATCTTTCTGAGTTGTGGATGCATAGGTTAGTATGTCGAACAAGTTCAACATATTTCTTCCGGATAACCCATGCTGAAGAGGAAGGACTGGCAGAGTCACAACATAGAACCGAGAACCCATCAAGAGCACTCTGGTTGTGATCGTTCAGTTCAACGAGGAACTTCTGCCATAAATAGTTCATGGTATTTGGAAGAAGGAGATACCACGGACCTTGAGGACTATCGCAAAGGTTACTAATAACCTAAAGGAACTAGCAAACACTATCAACATGAAGTAAGTAGGGTGAATCTCGGGTTCAAGAACCCAGGAATAGAATGCCTACTAACTAAATTGCATCACGGGATGCTTCCAAGGATGATGGCCAGAATGATCACACTGGAAACACAAAACATGGCTAGATTACTAGGTGATACTCTAGACACCTAAGGTCATAATAATAGCTCCAACATATATGTCGAGGCAACAGAGTACCTCAACGCACCGATTAGTGTGGTTAATCTGGCACAAAGGACATTGAACACAGAGGAAAAGGATTTGCAAATGCATCAGATTGTTTAGAAACCTGGGATGACTCGGACAACATAACGGCTGTAAATGCTCAAAAAGATTGGGGACATGCTACAAAAATGTTGCCATAGACACTCGGAAGCACAATATCAAGGTTTCGAGATCAACAATTAACATACAGAGGTAATAGGAACTGAACCGAGGCTTAAGTCCAACAATTCTATAAGTCTACGGATTAGTAACACGTGATCCTGATAGAAAGAAGAGAAGGCCTAGTTCCTTAACCCCGTAGGAAAGATAGGATGACTCAGATCAGAAGGGCATGAGGTATAAGGAGTAAAAAGAGCCTTACGTTCCATCCCACAATCAATTCCCTTATATAACTAAAGAATTTCTAGACTCAACTTCGACCAGTTTGGCTTGGTAATCCTACAGGCAATCAGGCTCTGATACCAAAGCTGTCAGGACCCCGACTCAATGCCACATCGATCTATCATGTAACACCTCATATCACTTTGCGGCCTCACGCACGGTATCCCCACGGGTGTCGCCTTACCTTTGCCCGGGACCGTTTGCGCCTTTTGGCACACGTATATGATAGTGTCGCTAGCATCCATATGATAAGGAGCCCGGGCTGACATGGCTAGTCATAAACCAAAAGTGGCACAAACTTACAGGGACATGCATCCATGACCCAGCATCAAACGTGTCGGTCATCAGTGAGTGAATCCAGGCTGTAGCACTGGGCTAGCAGGACTCCGGTGAACCGGGCTGCAGCGGGCTAACAGGACTCCGGTATTCATCGCGTGACATTTCCCCGAAGGGACAGACATAGGAACGAAGAAGGACACATGCCGGCCAGCCTAAGTGTTCCGGAGCAGTAGCAAGCTACCCTGGCTCAGTGGAAGCACTAGGAGACATTTCCCGGTAAGAGAGGCTACTAAGGATAAACAACTAGATAGTCAGATCCCACACATACCAAGCATTTCAATAACATACACACAATATGCTCAATATGTGCAAATACAACATGGCATCACAACATGACTCTACAACTCAAGTATTTTATCCAATAGGCTCCGAGGAGCGAGATATTACAAACATGGGTCTCATGACCCAACATTTAGAGCATACAAGTCAAAGCATAAACGGAAGCTTAACATGTCTGAGTACAGACATCTACAAATGAAAAAGGCTAAGAAGCCTGACTATCTACCAGATCCTGCCGAGGGCACAAGATCATAGCTGAGGTAACAAGCTAAACGTCGAAGTCCACGCGGAACTACTAGTGAGACGGAAGTCTCTACAAAAACGTAAAATAGGAAAACGTGAGTACAAATGTACCCAGCAAGACTTACATCAGAACTATCTACATATGCATCATTATCAATAAACGGGATGGTGGAGTTTGACTGCAGCAAGCCAGCTTTGACTCGGTGGCTATCATGAACTACGACTGCAAGTAACTCTTTTGAGGTGGCGCACACGAGTCCACATATTCACCATATCAATACACCACTATGGATCCGCTCCCGTCTCGCTACGAGAACGCCATCCATAGCACTCACGCTTATCTTGCGTATTTTAGACTATCCACTTTCACTTGTCTATGAACTGTACAGGCAACCCAGAAGTCCTTTTCCGCGGACACGGCTATTCGAATAGATCATATTAACCCTGCAGGGGTGTACTTCTTCACACATGCTCTCGCCACTTACCGCCATGTACACGTCATGTATCTCGGCAACCTTCAAGCGGAAGCCTGGCGAGGGAGTCGGCCATGACCTGACTAACCACACAAGTCTCTAGTCCAGGTTTATCGCCTATTCGGATTCCATCCGCAAGGAGATCCGGCCGGGGTGTCGCTCACGGCCCCAAACGATGTGTGCAGGGTTCCCAAGCCCACCATCTGGGTGCCACTTGGTACACCAGGCCACTGTGCCTAGTCTGTCCCAAGCCCACCTGTACCGGGTGCCACTTGGTAGACTACTAACACTACCTACAAACACCAAAAACTAGTTGCAACTCCTGGACAGAGATCATGTTGATTAATAAGTCGAGAGAGCTTGGAGTGCCCGGAGCCCAATGTGTGGTAGTAACTGTTCATGGATCACAAACACAGAACTCAGTTCCTGAGGACGGCTGCAATGAGACAACCCACCATGTACTCCTACATGGCCTCTCACTGCTACCTTTAACAAATCGTGTTCACACACTTAGCTCTCAACAGTACGACATGTTCACACACCTCCAATTCATCCCCGATGAATCAGACCTGACTCAACTCTAAGCAATAGCAGGCATGAAAAACAAGCATGAATGAGTAGGCACATCTGGGCTCAAACAACTCCTACTCATGCTAGTGGGTTTCATCTATTTACTGTGGCAATGATAGGTCATGCAGAGGATAAAGGGGTTCAGCTACCGCAGCAGGTAACAGATGAATCGTGGTTGTCCTAATGCAGTAAAAGAGAGCAGGAGCGAGAGAGTGGGATTGTATAGGAATGAGCAAGGGGGTTTTGCTTGCCTGGCACTTTTGAAGATAGTATATCTCTTCATCGGTGTCATCGAACTCATCGTCGGAACCAAGTCTATCGAGAGGGGACAAATACCGGCAACACAGAGAAAACACAATCAATGCAATGCAACAATATGATGCATGAATATGACATGGCAAAATGAGTGTGTTTTGGCTAATGCAACTTATAGAACAGATTAAATGAAGTTGGTTTGAACCAAGGGTTCAAATTCAAACTCCATATGTGCTTATTTAAATGCCATTCATTTGATTTGTCCTAAACAGTAGCTATAAGTTGTTCTAACATGCATGAAAATGGTACAGATGGATAGATTGGATTTTTCTGATCATTTTTCATATATAATTTATTTCATTTGGAGTTACGGTTGAATTTCTATGATTTTTAGAAGTTTAGGATATTTTCTGGAATTTTCAGAATAAGATTAAATCCAGAAAATACTTTATTGCGTCAGCATTGCGTCGCTGTGACGTCAGCAGGTCAACGGGCAGCCCAGGTCAAACCTGACCAGTGGGGCCTACTGTTCAGTGACACAGGGTCAGCTACAGAGGATGACAAGTGGGACCCGGTCAAAGCTGACGTGGCCCAGTCAACGTTGACAGGCGGGGCCCACTGTGGTTAGTATTAGTTTAACAGAGAAAATAATACTAATTAGTTTAGGCACTGGGGCCCACATGGCGATGGCTCTAGGGGTGGCTTAGTTGGGTCATTAGCGGTAATGACGGCCACGTCATCAGTCGCCGGAGTTCGGCCGGCGACGACCAAACCAACGGCGGAGACTCGCCAGAGTTGGGCTACAGGCAGCGGCTACGTGCGCTGAGGGCATCTACGCAGAGCTGGAACTCTCCCGCATCTAGGGGTGCTAGCGGAAGGAGCCGGGGCGGCGTGTAACTGCGGCGGCGACGAGCCGGGCGGCGGCCGGAGCTCGGAGGTGCTTCGAGACGGCGCTACGAGGCACGGCAGGACATGTGAGTGGGTGCGTTCGGCTTCTGGGGGCTTGCTGAGCACGAGGGTGGGCTTGGACGCAAGCGGCGGTGTCTAGAACGACGGCGGCGACATGCGCGGCAGAGCCGAGTTCTCGGCCATGGCGGAGATGCGTCCTAGAGCTCGCGAACGCGAGGGGGAAGAGAGGGGTTCGGCGCGGAAGCATACAGCGATCACCTTGAAGAGGTCAGCGGCTCGGGGAAGATCTGGTGCGGGCGGAACGACGGAGCCGATCTCCGGCATCCGGAGGAAGAAGATGACGGCGAGGATGGTGCTACAGGGCTTCCGGCGTCACGTGGGTTGGTGGAGACGAAGAGGAGGGCGCGGCGGTTTTTCTGGAAGCATCGGCGAGGCGAGGGGTGGACGATGGCCGCGGTGGTGCTCGTCGGTGCGGACGCGGCTGCGTCGGCCATGGCGTTGAGGAAGCGAGGGAGAGATCAGGGGGGAGAGTGAGGTGTCGGATGGACCGGGGCGACACCGGGGAGGCGTTCGCGGCGTTGAAGCGGTGACCAGGTGATGCAGACGAGCAGGGTGGTGGCGTGGCGAGCTCGGGCGCGTGCGCCGTGTCCCTCCTCTGCCTATTGGCAGAGGTAGGCGATGACTGGCACGGGCCAGCACAGTGCTGGGCCGGCCAGTGGGCTGCCAGGTGGGCTACGCCAGGTAAGTGGCTGGATCCTTTCTCTCTCTCCTTTTTCTATTTATTTCAGTTTTCTATTATTCTGTAAATTGTAAGGGCTTTATTAATAATACCTATGCACTTCCTAAAATCATGAGACTGCTTGTGGCCACTATTTGGATTATTTCAAATAACCAAAATTTCAGTTCATGAATATTTGGACATTTAATATAATATATTAAATTTAAATGCCCAAATGCAAATAAGGTATGATTTAATTCAGTGACCTAATGTTGTCCTGGAAAAATGTGAACCAATTTTGCCAGAGGTTCTAACCCAGGACAAAATGATGGACATTTTAGAAGGGTATTTCAGGTTCACTGAAAATATTTTTATTTTGATCCTAGTTGCATTTCATTTGGTGCTAGGGTTTGAACACCCCCATTTCAAGTTTCTGAGAAATTTAAACATGATGCAAGATGATGATGCAATGACAAGCAAGGCCAAAGCTAGGGCTGTGATAGAGACTAGGGTGAGCGGGTTGCGAGTCTCATATCATGGCGTGTGCGACTTATCTTTTAGCAGGCTCGTCGTGCTTTCCCTGAGTGGTGCCCAATCATGCATCTGTGGTAGCGTCACCAGGCAGGGCCCACGACGATCACCCTCTTCCCTTGCTTTCCTAGGTGCTCTACGTCCTCGGGTCCCGGCCCTCAAGTAGGCTCAGCCGCCGCTGGTATGCAGGTCGTGGTGCCGTGGTCAAGGCCAGGGGATGAGGGCTGGAGAGACAATATGAGCTCCTGAGGCAGGACGCTCAAGACCCCTCCCTTTAACATGCAAGCGACTCGCGGGGTAAGGTGGTGACCGCCGGGGCTTGCCCGTTGATTAGCCTCGGGTGGACCTGCAGGTTAGCTGGCAGGAGAGATTGCAATTCCTTATGGAGCAGACTGCCTATCCCTGGACCCTTCGCAGGAAGACGAAGGCACCGAGGACCTGGTGAGGTGGCATGTGCAAGGCAGGCCGCGAGCCGTAGCTCGGTCCTCGGGTTTGTGAGCGTTGCAGGGTCGGACCCAAGCACAAGCGCCGTGCCAACGTGGGTAGCCCCGTTGCGGGATAGGCGAAGGACAAGCCAACAAATGTAAGGAGACCGCGAGGTGGTTAAGATTTGAAGTGAGCAGGAAATGATCATAGATAAGTTCATGAGAGCCATTTAGGCAATTGCGACGAATGCAAAAGGATACATGCCACAGGGACGGACCCACGCGACTTGGGGAAAATGCAGCCCGAGGGGCGCCTCCAAACTGAACGAACTAAATAGATGCCACGTGGCACCATTGCTAAAGTGATGTTGGGGTAGCAGAAGATGCGCGCCGCTGAGATCGTCCCTCACGAGCCGCCTTGGCCCTGTGCCTCGGGAGGCTCCGGCGGCCTGGGGGCTCCTGAAGGTGCATTTCCATATCCACCAGGATCGCCTGATGCCTAGCCTCTCGAGCCACCAGGACGTCTCGCATGCAGTGCTGGAACGCCACAGTCGCGCTCGGCAGGCCGAAAGGCATGTGAACGTAGATGTGAGGTGGACTGTCGATGTCAAAACCGACGGATCTCGGGTAGGGGGTCCCGAACTATGCATCTAGGTGGATGGTAACAGGAGACAAGGGACACGATGTTTTTACTCAGGTTCGGGCCCTCTCGATGGAGGTAAAACCCTACTCCTGCTTGATTGATATTGATGATATGGGTAGTACAAGAGTGGATCTACCACGAGATCAAGGAGGCTAAACTCTAGAAGCTAGCCTATGGTATGATTGTCATTTTTTCTATGGACTAAAACCCTCCGGTTTATATAGACACCGAAGAGGGCTAGGGTTACACAGAGTCGGTTACAATGGTAGGAGATCTACATATCCGTATTGCCAAGCTTGCCTTCCACGCCAAGGAAAGTCTCATCCGGACACGGGACGAAGTCTTCAATCTTGTATCTTCATAGTCTTGGAGTCCGGCCAATGATGATAGTTCGGTCCCCTGAACCAGGCTTCAATGACGACGAGTCCGGCGCGCATATTGTCTTCGGCATTGCAAGGCGGGTTCCTCCTCCGAATAATTCATAGAAGATTGTGAACACCAGGATAGTGTCCGGCTCTGCAAAATAAATTCCACATACCATCGTAGAGAGAATAATATTTACACAAGTTCAATCTGCTGACGTATTTTGTGGCATGATGTCACACCGCGGCCAAGCCTTTATTCGAATCGTTTTTATTATTCCACCTCAGCATGTTTAGCGAAGCGGTTTCCTTGGCACGTCTTGTCGAAGCAGAGATCGTGTCCCCTTATTCTGGGATTCTCATCAATACGGACGTGGGTAACCCAACCGCGCCCGTTGCCACGCCCCCTCCATCGAAGGCGGGTTCCAAACGGTCACGGGGACGGCTATTGGTATTCTCCCCCTTTATAATGAGACCAAGGCCTGTTCCTTTTCTTCAATCCTCAATCGAATCCGCCCCTCGCCCCGAGTTCCAACACCCAAGGCTCCAGATTCGGGCGCTTCGGACCTTCGACAATGTCCGGCTCCAACCTACAGGGCCGGTGGATGTCCTCCTCCGTCACGGAAGAGGACGTGCTAAAGCTGAGAGACGCCAGGTACCTAACCTACGAGATTTCGCATAGGTTGCCCGCCCAAGGCCAAGTCATTCCCACTCCCGAGCCTGGTGAGAGCGTCGTGTTCGTGTCTCACCTCCGTCGAGGTTTAGGCTTCCCGATGGATCCCTTCGTGAGAGGGATCATGTTTTACTATGGGCTGGAATTCCATGACTTGGCTCCGGAGTCCATCCTCCATATCTCGTCGTTCATTGTTGTCTGCGAAGCCTTCCTCCGCACTACCCCTCACTTCAGATTGTGGCTCAAGACCTTCGATGTGGAGCCGAAGATGATCGAGGGGCGACTGGCAGAGTGCGGAGGGGCAGTTATAAGCAAGAGGTCCGATGCTCCATGGCCCGAGGGCTCCTTTCAAGAGGAGCTTGGTTTGTGGCAGCAGGAGTGGTTCTACATCACCGCTCCTAGGGGCACCAGGCAGGTGGCGCGACCCGCCTTTCGCTCGGGCCCTCCACAATGGCTGGCATCGTGGGTCAACAAAGGGCTTGACTGGGGGCCGTCCAAGGACGTACCACTTTTGCAGGGCCGCATTCGAGACCTCCAAGAAAGGGAGATCAATCTGATCGTAGTGGCGCAGGTTATGCTGATTCGGCGCCTTCTTCCCTACAAACGTCGCCCCCTCCGCCTGTGGGAATTTAATCCGGAGGGACCGCGAGCTCTTCAACACTTCATGGGTACGACACCCGTGGAGATGTATAAACTGTTCTTCGGATCACAAGAGATGTGTCCGGACTTGACCGAGGACGCCAGCCTAAGCTACAATCGCCCGGATACTCAAGTAAGTAGTCCTGTGTCCGGACATACCATTCGTTTATTTATCATAGATTTGCCTTTTAACCGACTATCCCTCGAACAGGAGTGGACAGCGAAAGCACAACTGATATGGTGTCCGCCCCCCCTCCCTGAGACCACGCCGGATCCCGTGTTAGTCAAGATGTTGGAGGTTGCGCCTTCGGAAGAGGGCGAAGGGGAGAACAGGAAAGCTACCGCCTCTGCCAAGGAGGCTCTCGAGAAGGGGGGGATCGAGAATCCCTCCCTCCAGGGGGAGAAGAGGACCGCTTCCGAAGACCCGGAGGCTAAGGCCTTAAAGCGGGGGAAGAAATCTGCACCAGAAGGTCCTGTGCTAGGAGAAGCCCTGGCCGCACTGTCTCCCCAAGGGAATCAGCCCTCCAGCGAGCCGTAAGTAGAAAAAGGGGAGTTTTGTAATAAGGGACATCCCTATTTTTATTTCTGAGGATAACCGGAGTTTTTACCTTGTAGTTCGGAGCTCAGCCCTTCTCAGCTGAGCTCATCTTCAGGGGATCTTCATCCGGAGATGATGGAGAGCGAGACGCCTCCATCTGCCGCGCTGCCAGGCAGGGCAGACGACCCTGAGGTGTCGTCGCGGAGGGTCTCCCCGAGTCCGGCGGGGCCAGAGAGTTCGGCACCAACTAGTGTACGGCCGGAGGAGCTGAAGGATCTGCTCGAGAGGGCGTCTATCTCAGAAGATCACCGTACATTAATGAGTACGGTAATTGAAAGGATTTCATCCACTGAGAGCGGGTTGCATGAGGCCGTCAGAAGTTTGCTGATGGGGTGTGAGGTACGTAAAAATGACATACCTTTTGATAGTTTTGCACATAGAGTGCGCACTGTATAGATAGTAGCCCCTGAGACTCGGTACGTTGTCAGAAGTGACGGCGTGCCGAGGATCATAATCTCAGTGTTAAGATGTCGCTGTTCCTATTCAGGGGGCGGAGCATTCGGTAGCCAGCCGGACTAATAGAGTTGCCGAATTGAAGCCGCAACTGGACGTTGCGGATGTGGACATTGCGCTGGTCAATAAGCGACTTGACGAGTCACAAGGTGGGTGGTTTCTCCGCGGTCACTTGGTAAGGGAGCTGATGCCCACGCCTTACAACATGTATGCTTGATGCAGATGGCGCCACTGCTATGGAGGGCCTTCGGGCAGAGCTTGCTCGAGCCAAGGACCAAGCCAGAAGGAGTGATGCGGCTGCCTCGAAGGCAGCCGAAGAGCTAAAAGCCGAAAAGGCTGCTCACTGCCGAAGCAGGGGGAGATGGCCGGAATGGCCGTGAAGCTGAAGGATGCTACCGACCGCTATGAGGTTCTTGAAAGAGAACACCGAGCGGGGCAAGAGGACCTGAAGAAGGCCACCGCCGAAGCCAAGGATGCCCGTTCTGTAATGAGGGCTATAAAGGAGGAGCTGCGTCCGGCCGGCGACATTGCGGCTGGAAAGCCCTTTCTGCTGCGTAGGAAGTTCACGGATCAGAAGTATGCTCAGTTGGGCTAGTTGTGGGGTGCGGAGGATCCTTATCTGAATTTGGCGGCAAGTGCGGCGGACGCAGTCGTGCACTTCCGAAGCCAAAAGGATCGCGAAATAGAAGAGCTTTTTTGGTCTCAGTTCCATAGTCCGGAGCGTCTTCTTCCGTTAACCGATCGGTTGGCCGAGTGGGCTGAGTTGAATAGGTTGTCCGGACTTGCCATGAAGGATCTCGTGGCTCATCTGTGGCCGGAAAGGCCCAAGCCGAAGAGTTATTTTGGCTTAGTGCAGCAATTCCTTGATGCGGTGCCGCATATGAAGGCGATGAAGCGGTCGTCATGCATAGAGGGTGCACGGATGGCTCTCGCCCGTGTCAAAACATGCTGGGCAGAGATGGATGCCACCGATGTTGCATCCCAGGATTCGGACAGAAGCCGATTACCCACCGAGCACTATTTTGAGGAAGTCCTGCAGGGCGCTCGTTTAATAGAGTCGCAGTGCTCGAAAAACGTTATGTTCAAATGACATGTATGATTTGTAAAACCATATTTATAATATAAGGGATTTTTATACTTGTGCGTTCAAGTATTTTAATATCTCCTGTGCGGCCGTTAATGTATATGTATATATAACCTGAAAGATGGCAGTCTTCGGCTTCAGCCCCCACGCACATGGTGTTGGGGTGTTTGCAAAAAGTCGCATTTTCACACTTAATCCAACGTCTTGGTCCTATGTAGGAGGTGGTAGAGTAGCAAACTAGGCAACCGGACTATAATGCTTTATCACTTTCACTTAGCCATAGGAGTTCGAAGGTGGGGCTACGATATAGCCCCTAGGGGCACCGCGCTCTCCGAATTCGGGGCGCGTGTGTGCCTGACCGGGAAATGGTCCTTCGTCAAAGCGGAGGAATTCTAGACATTCCGGTGGTCGATCGAGTGGTTGACCAGTCTCTCGCTATATCATGACAGTCAGTTTTCGGCTTTCTCTACTGAGGTGCTCGCTAGGCCGAACCGGGGCACAATCGCAGTAGTTCTCCTGGTGCCGCGTTAGCCGATAAAATGGAACGTAAGGCAGCAAAACACAGGAGCCGGGCAAACCCAACATTTGACCAAAGACATGATTCGGAGCTGATGCATATAAGGCCTAACTCGAGATGCCGAACACTCCCTAAGGTATTCGGTCTTTATGAAAACGGGCAGAACGATGCCCTAAGCCCCTAGTGTCCGGGTACGCACGAAATCTTCTGACGCGACCGATGCCAAAACGCCAGCCTCCTCATCGGTTATGGTAAGAAACCAGGGGATGTGTATCAACAAGAGACAGTAAAAAAGGTTTACGCAGGGTCTTAATCTGAAAAGAATCCTTGCCACGGGTTCCTGCTGCACGTCTGCGCCTGTGTCTCCGTTGTGCTGTATCTTGGACGGGTGTAGCATGTTGTTCATCTGTAAAATAGAAGAACTTAGTTGGAAAAAGGATCGTGCGGAAAATGTATTTAAAACAGAATATGCTTTAAGAAATGAATAAAATTGAGCTTTATTGGCTCTCATTCTTCGTTCGTGCAACCCCTTGTAAAGGGGTACGTGGCTAGGAAGCCCCTTGTTTATTTATACCGAACTCGCCTAACCGTGTTCGGGGTCTGAATGACCTGTTTTAGGGGCTTTGATTAGCAAGGCCGGATTAGTGTGTGGCTGTCAAGGCAGTCTCACGCTCTTCCGTGGTCGAGGAACACTCGAAGTTTCCCTTCAATGAGATGATACCGCGTGGACCGGGCATTTTAAGTGTGAGAGACGCGTAATGCGGTATTGCGTTAAAGCGTGCGAAAGCTTCATGTCCCAATAGTGCTTGATGGCTACTTTTGAATGGGGCGATATGGAAGGTTATCTTTTCGCGACGGAAGTTGTCGGATGAACCGAACACGACTTCTAGTATTAAGTAGCCCGTACAATTGGCATAAGGGCCTGGCATTACTCCTTTAAAGGAAGTGTTGCTATGGCGAATTTTGGTAGGGTCTATCCCCATTCTGCGGATTGTGTCCTGGTATAGCGGGTTTATATCGCTGCAGCCATCCATTAGGACTTATGTAAATTGTAGTCCGCCGATTATAGGATCCAATATCAAAGCAGTCCATCCTGCGTTTCGAATACTTTTGGAGTAATCCTAATGGTCGAAAGTAATTGGTTTCAACATCCAATTTCGGGACTCCGCTGGGGTGGACCATGCGGCGCGTACTTTAGTAGGTGCCGCCCTATTTTTCCTTGTTATCACTTGAAGTGAATTCACTATTTTGACTTCCTGTGGGAAGTTCTTTTGTTTTCCGGTGCTCTGCTTGTGGGGTTCGTCATCGTCCTCGCTTGGTGTGTTGAGCCCCTTGTGTTCGGCGTTAAGTCGGCCGGACTGCTTGAAGACCCAACAATCTCTGTGGGTATGGTTTGCAGGCTTCCCAGGGGTACTGTGAATTTGACATATCCTATCCAAGATTTTGTTTAGGTTGGATAGCTCGTCACTATTGTCCTTAAGAGGCAGTGTTTTGTTGTTCGGCCGAGAGCTTTTGAACCCGGCGTTTACCACCGTGTTCTTTGGGCCATTTTCCTTAGTCCGGCGTTGGTCTTTTCTGCGTCGTGGCTTCCCATTTCCATCCCTGACCTCGGATGTACTCGGGTCGCTGGTGCTGCATCTTGCCAGCCAGCTATCTTCTCATGCGCAGAAGCGGGTCATGAGGCTTGTTAGTGCGGCCATAGTCCTTGGCTTTTCCTGGCCGAGGTATCTAGCGAGCCATTCGTCTCGGACGTTATGTTTGAAGGCTGCTAAGGCTTCGGCGTCCGGACAGTCGACTATTTGGTTCTTTTTGGTGAGGAACCTGTTCCAGAATTTGCGGGCTGACTCTCCGGGCTGTTGATTTATATGACTTAAATCGTCTGCATCCGGAGGGCGGACATGAGTCCCCTGAAAATTTGTTCGAAATGCATCCTCGAGCTCTTCCCAACTTCCAATGGTATTTTCTGGGAGGCTTTTGAGCCAATGCCGAGCTGGCCCTTTGAGCTTGAGGGGTAGGTATTTTATGGCATGGAGATCGTCTCCTCTAGCCATATGTATGTGTAGGATATAATCCTCAATCCAGACTCCGGGGTCTGTTGTTCCGTCGTATGCCTCCATGTTTACGGGTTTGAATCCCGCTGGAAATTCATGATCCAGTACCTCATCGGTGAAACATAGGGGGTGTGCGGCGCCCCTGTATTTAGGTGTACCATTATTTTCGAACACTCGACGTGTTGTGTTGCTCCCTGGAGCCTTCTTTCTTGGCCCATAGATGGACCTGACCGGGCCATCCTTTTTACGAGGATCCTTATGTGGATCATGTGCCGGCTTGTGTGCGGGGCCGCTTGCTGCTCTTTGCTTGTTATGTGGTCGTCTATCCGACCAGGCGGCCTCTTTGTTCTTTGACTGTGGGGGCTCTACGGCCTCCTCATCGAATTCGGGCAACAGCTTGCGCTTCGGGTAGCTCTTTGCTTGGTGACTATCGCCGTATTTATCCGCGGTCTTGAGTAATTTGCTCCATCTCATTCTGAGTACGTCTTCCGCTGTTTTGAGCTTCCGCTTCTGCTTCTTCAAACTTCTTGCAGTGGCGACGAGCCTTTTGTGGAGGTTCTTATGCTCCAGTGATGTGTTCGGCGTGAGATCATCTGGACTGTTGTTTTCGCCGGGGATGGGTTGCTCGTCCAATTCATCCTGTTCGGACGGTTGCTTGGTGGCATGTTTGTCGTCCACTGGTTCGCCCTCCTCTTCGGCTGGGTCTGTATGGGTGCTGTTGTTATCGAGGCGGGACTTTGGGCAGTGTTTGCGTTGCCGTTTTGGCTGTTTTTCGGGGGAATTATCCTTCACCACGTCCCGTTGTTCCTCGTTATCGCTTCCTCTTGGTGTATCCACCATGTATACATCGTGAGTTGAGGTGGCTTTCCAGTGCCCCGTAGGCGCTGGTTCTTGGTCGTCTCCGGCATCATCGTCCATATCGTCGATGTCTTCAGAGTCGAAGTCTAGCATGTCAGTTAGGTCGTTGACAGTGGCTACAAAGTGGGTGGTGGGTGGGCTTTGAATTTCTTCGTTGTCCGCATCCCAACCATCCTGACCGTAGTCCGGCTAGGGCTCTCCTGATAACGAGAGACACTTTAGCGAATTCAAGATGTCGTGAGAAGGCGAGTGCTGAAAGATGTCCGCAGCGATGAATTCCATGATCGGCGCCTAATCGGATTCGATTGGTAGGGGCGCGAGAGGTTCGGAGTCCTGCGAGGAGTCCGGCACCTCGGAGTCACGAGCTTCACAAGGGACAGGGTCGGTATTCGGCTCCATCGTCGTAGAGGTAGCAGCCCTCGAGGCAGTATCTAGCCATCCATCCTCGATCGGCGCAGTCGGCTCTGAGTTAGGGGTCGGAGCGGACTCTTGTGCGGCCTCCAGGGCACTGTCCGGCAGCAGAGCTAGATCATGCCGATCATGACAGTGCGGCGCGCTCGGCTGTGGCTCGAATCCGTCGAAGATCAAGTCTCCGCGGATGTCGGCCGTATAGTTCAAACTCCCAAATCTGACCTGATGGCCAGGGGCGTAGCCTTCAATCTGCTCCAGATGGCCAAGCGAATTGGCCGTAGTGCTAAGCCGCCGAATACGAAGATCTGTCCAGGGAGAAAAGTCTCACCCTGGACCGCGTCGTTGTTGATGATAAAAGGAGCCATCGGGCCAATGAGCGATGACACAGAGGAACTCTCAATGAAAGCACCAATGGTGGTGTCAAAACCGGCGGATCTTGGGTAGGGGGTCCCGAACTGTGCGTCTAGGCGGATGGTAACAGGAGACAAGGGACATGATGTTTTTACCTAGGTTCGGGCCCTCTCGATGGAGGTAAAACTCTACTCCTGCTTGATTGATATTGATGATATGGGTAGTACAAGAGTGGATCTACAAGGAGATCAAGGAGGCTAAACCCTAGAAGCTAGCCTATGGTATGATTGTCGTTTTTCCTATGGACTAAAACCCTCAGGTTTATATAGACACTGGAGAGGGCTAGGGTTACACAGAGTCGGTTACAATGGTAGGAGATCTACATATGTCACGCCCAATATGCGACCCTATGCAAAAGGAACTCGAAGGTCCCACCAAGGATAGACCCGCATATTGAAACGCTTTTGCAAGGTGGATATCATTACATCAACATTACATAAATAGATGGGGATACATACAAGAGGCATACAATGCCACACGAATACAACAATACATCATACAAGAACAACATCCGACTACGGATGATACATAAACAAAAACTCAAACAATATCCACCCTGCTAGCCCAGGCTGCCGACCTGGAACCTATCCCCTGATCGAAGAAGAAGCAGAAGAAGAACTCCAAAACAAGCAAACATCGCTCTCGCGTCATGATCATCGCATAAACCTGTACCTGCAACTGTTGTTGTAGTAATCTGTGAGTCACGAGGACTCAGCAATCCCATTACCATGGGTATCAAGACTAGCAAAGCTTAATGGGAAAGGAAGGGGTAAAGTGGTGAGGTTGCAGCAGTGACTAAGCATGATATGGTGGCTAACATACGCAAATGAGAGCGAGAAGAGAACAAGCGGAACGGTCGTGAGGCTAGCAATGATCAAGAGGTGATCCTGAACACCTACTTACATCAAACATAACACAGAAACCATGTTCACTTCCCGGACTCCGCCGAGAAGAGACCATCACGGCTACACACACGGTTGATGCATTTTATTTCGGATCTGGTGTCAAGTTATCTACAACCGGACATTAACAAATTCCCATCTGCCACATAACCGCGGGCACGGCTCTCGAAAGTTTATACCCTGCAGGGGTGTCCCAACTTAGCCCATGACAAGCTCTCGCGATCAACGAAGGAATAGACCTTCTCCCAGGAAGACCCGATCAGTCTCGGAATCCCGGTTTACAAGACATTTCGACAATGGTAAAACAAGACCAGCAAGACCTCCCGGCGTGCCGACATGCTAATAGTAGCCGCGCGTATCTCGTCTCAGGCCACGACCGGATGAGCAATACATACAACTAAAACCAGACCTCAAGTTTCCCTGAGGGGGCGCTGCAAAGGGCTCTAGTTTGGACCAACACTTAGACAAGCATTGGCCCGGGGGGCTGAATAAAGATGACCCTTGGGTTAATTACTCCCAAGGGAAAATATAGGTGGTGGTGAGGCAAATGGTAAAACCAATGTTGGGCCTTGCTGGACAAGTTTTATTCAAAGCGAACTGTCAGGGGGGTCCCATAAATCACCCGACCGTGTTAGGAACGCAAAATCTGGGAACATAACACCGGTATGACGGAAACTAGGGTGGCAAGAGTGGAACAAAACACCAGGCATAAGGCCGAGCCTTCCACCCTTTACCAAATATATAGATGCATTAATAATATAAGAGATATTGTGATATCCCAACAAAACCCTGTCCACCATGGAGAAATCTTCAACTTCACCTGCAACTAGCAACGCTATAAGAGGGGCTGAGCAAAAGCGATAACATAGCCAAGCAATGGTTTGCTAGGAATGGTGTCAAAGGTTAGAGGTTCATGGCAATTTGGGATGGCTTGAAGAACAAGTTATAGGAAGCGCAGCATAGCAATAGAACGAAGCAACTAGCATAGCAATCATAGTAGTGAGATCCAGGGTAGCGGTCATCTTGCCTGAAATCCCGCTAGGAAGAAGAACGAGTCCATGAAGAAGACGAATGGATGAAGCCGAACCACACGTAGACGAACGCATCCTCACGATCGCAACGCAACGGGAACTATCGAGAAGAAGCACACAACATGGTAAACACACCACACATAGACAAGACATGATGCACAACAAGCATGATGCGTGAGAAAGCTGGATGAAGCTACTCATGGCAAGAGATGATGCAAACAAGAACAACACATCAAGGCAAGTTTAAATGAGGCCGGAAACAACATATAACAATTCCGGTAAGTCCTCATATGCATATTTTGAAATTGGTCCAGAACTGAATAAACATTATGTTCACGTTGTTAAACAGCAAGTTAAGATGCACCAAGATGATCTACATGAAATTCTAGTCAAGTTACATATAAAGTTCATTAGATTCGGAGCTACGGCCTAGAAGATATGAGCAAAACAAGTTAAACATGGCATTGATGCAAAATGCACCCAAACATCAAGAAAACACACCAAAACAAGGATGCAACATGGTAATATGAAACTACATGCAAAATCATGCAAGTTTCATATAGAGCACACTCAAAACGGAGCAACGGTGCAACACACACACTCTATACAAGTCATAACAACAATCTGTCCATAACAGCAACTAGGCATATTGCAAGCATCAAAACAATATGCTACAACACCCCAACATAATAACAAAAGTCATGGGCATGAAGTACAGGTAAAGCATAACAAAACATGAACACTGAGCTATCTCCAGAAATCACTAGAACATGCTCAAAAGGACATGGGAAGATTGCAAATAATAACAGTTTCAGACTTTCAGAAATAACATCAGGTTGCAATGTTTAGAGCTATCAACCAACATGTTACAAGAACTTAACATGGCAAACAAAGGCATGGAATGAATCTACTAATAGCATAGATCAAAAGTCCCTTACTGACCATAAGCCAAAAGGGCACGGAAAATATGATGGCACCCATGTAAACATGGCAAGTTATATTACAGATTCAAACATGGCAGGAACAACAATAAGTAGGCATGTTGGTGAGCTTGAACCACTCACCACAGAGCAATACATGGCATGGCAAGGCAACCAATAGTAAGAAGGCATGTTTATGAAGCTAAGCATGGCAAGAACAAGTTCATAGGGTGCATGGATCACTAGGAAAACACATGGAAACAACTGAACTTAATGTTAATAGGCTGACAGCAACATTTTGAAGCAACTTTAGAGCAAGATAACATGTTCCAGCAGTCTATAATTGCAACCAAGGGCATGAATGGATAGAGCAAAACATGTAGATCAAAACATGTTTATAGAGCATCTCCAGATTATGCATAGAATGATTAGTAGAAGCATGTTAACATAGCAACAAAATATAACAGATTCAGTTTAGCAAAACAGCAACAGCAAGTACACTACTTAACAAGCTCGATTCACTCACCACAAGTCATTGCATGACAATATAAGCATAGAATCATCAAGAAGGCATGTTTATGTAACCAACCAAGGCAAGAACAAGTCCATAGCATGCAAGGATCAACTATAGCAACCTTGGCCAAATTGAATAACAAGTAAACAATCTGCCAGGAAACATTTTGAAGCAAAAGTAGAGCACTCAAATGACATGTTAGGCTACTCCATAATTGCAACAAAGGGCATGAATGGATAGACAACAACCATATGTTCAAAACACCCTTACTGAAGTATCTCAAAATATGCATGGATCTCTCTGTAGCATCAAGTTTACATGGCATCAAAATAATAGCAGAACAGAGACTAAAATCAGCAATATCACGAAGCCTAGTTTGCATGCTTGTGCTAGTCACCACATTGATCACAAAAATACATGGCATACACCCCTGGAAAGATAGCATGGCATAGATCAAAACACATGAAGACATCAACCTCATAGGATGCACACATCAATCATGGCAAAAATGACAAATGAGCAAGTTATAACAGTTTCAGCAGATTAACATCAACATGCACTCTTCCAACAGCATTTCGGGCATCAAGATGAGCTCAATTGAAAATGATGCAATGGAATTAAATGAAGTACTCGTTGAGGCGAACAATTTGACATATTACACGCATGAAACAGAGCTACGGATGTAGAGATACGATGCGATGTACATGGCATGATAATGCAAGATATACGAGACTTAGGCAAAATCCGGGGAGGGAAAGTCAACCTTCAGATCTGGGCTGCACGGGGCTCGAGGTTGGCCGGGGCTCTCGCCGGACTTGCGGGGTCGCCGGAGACGGGCGGATCCGGGCCGGTATCCGCCAGATCCGGCCGGAGGGAGGGGCGTGGGGCGTGGCCGGGGTCGGCGCCGGCGGGAGGCGAGGCGGCCTCGGGCCCGGCGGTGGACGCCGGCAAGGAGCGGCACTGCGCGCCGGCGAGGCGGCGGCGGGCGCCGGCGCGGGAGCCGGGTGGCGCGCGGGAGGCGGCGGCGGCGGCTGGCCCGCGGGGCCGGGAGCGGGCCTCGGCGGGCCGGCGGCGGGGCTCGGCGGCGCGGGCCACGCGGCAGGCCGCGATTGGCCGCGCGGCGGCGGGCGGACGTGTCCGGCGCGGTGCGGACGCGTCCGGTGGCGGCGGATGGCGATTTTGCTAGGGTTACGGTAGAATGACCCGAAAATTCGGAGGGGGAGGTGCATTTATAGGTAGAGGGAGCTAGGAGAGTCCAAATGAGGAGCAGTTTTCGGCCACGCGATCGTGATCGAACGACCGAGAGCATAGAGAGGAGTTTGTTGGGTTTTGGGCCACTTTGGAAGGGGTGTTGGGCTGCAACAAAAGAGGGCTTTACGGTTACCTGGTTAACCGTTGGAGTATCAAACGACCTCCAAATGGCACGAAACTTGACAGGCGGTGTATCGGTGCTATACCAAAACCACTTGGCAAACCTCGGGCCATTCCGAGAAAGTTTAACACCCACTCACAAAAGGAGAGAATAAGGGGACGCCGGATGACATAGGAGTGCCGGATTGCAAAACGGACAACGGGGAAAATGCTCGGATGCATGAAACGAACACGTATGCAAAATGAAATGCACATGATGACATGATATGAAATGCATATCATGACATGGCAAAATGCAACACGCAAGCAAATGACATGGCAATGATGGCGAATAACTGGCAGACACCTGGCGCATCGAATCCGGGGCGTTACAACATATCCGTATTGCCAAGCTTGCCTTCCACACCAAGGAAAGTCCCATCCGGACACGGGACGAAGTCTTCAATCTTGTATCTTCATAGTCTTGGAGTCCGGCCAATTATGATAGTTCGGCTATCCGGACACCCCCTAGTACAGGACTCCCTCATGGACCCTCGCATCGGCTATTGAGATGCGGCCCTGTTGAGCCCTGGGATGTCGATGCAGACGCGTAACTCCTTACCCTCCCCAGGGCAATGAGCCGCGCCCCACGGTGGGCGGCGATCGCCCTACAGAATCCTTGCCTCTTGAATCTCCTGGACTGCCTTGCTGATGAACTCCCGAGCGTGTGACGCCTTGCGCCCTGCGCCTTCTCCTGGGATGCGTGCGCTGAAGCATGCCTCCACGTGGTGCCCGAGCGCCTCCCTCACGATGTTGGCTAGGTCTGAGGCCTTCCAGAGGAGAGCCCCCGAGCCCATCCTGAGAGGGGCACCGGGCGCGCCTTCCTATGTGATAGGTGAAGGCGTCCCATCCAGGGACGCGAGGCTCTATGCGGTGCTGTCGAGTGATGCTTTCTCGTGAGATCCTTGACCCAGCTGCAGCTCCTCCGTCTTGGGTGCGACCTCAGGAGGGAGGACACCGCCCTCGTCATTAGGGTTCTCAACTGCTGCAGCCTGGTAGGCGCACTCGAGGGAGCACACCACGTCCTTTTCCTTGCAGGCGACTGTGATGATGCCACCGCTCCCTGGCATCTTGAGGACGTTGTAGCTGTGGTGCATTGCTGCCATGAACTTGGCCAGTGCTGGGTACCCAAGGATCGCGTTGTATGGCAGACGAATGTCGGCGACGTCAAAGTCGATGTGCTCGGTGTGGTAGTTTTCGCACTCGCCGAAGGTGACAGGGAGGCGGATCTGCCCTATCGGATGCATGGAGCCGTCGGACACTTTTGAGAATGGCTTGGTAGGCTAAAGCTGGTGATATGGCACTTGGAGTCCATTGAACGTCTGGACAGAGAGAACATTGAGCCCTGCTCCACCATCGATGAGGGTCTTGGTGACAACCACGTTGCTGATGACAGGCGAGCAGAGCATCGGGAGCGCGCTAGCAGTGGCCGCGCATTTGAGCTAATCGGAGGAGTTGATGGGGACACTACAAAAAAAAGACACATCCATGACATTTTGGGTCGAACAAATTTTTTTCCTGTCATACTTATGACACTTCTATGACGATAATTGTGACAAAACCCGGTATCATCATAGATGTGGTGGGCTCCTACTTCTATGAAAAAAATCATGACAGAAAATGGGCTTTTCGTCCTGGGCGGGCCGGAGACGCAGCTGCATGACATTCTTTGGGCCGTCCATGACGGAAAAAACCGTGGTAGAAGCGAGGGCGAGGAAAATTTCAGGGAGTTCCCGGTTATGATGGGTGGTCGGGGGCCGAGCGATGCGCGTTTCTCTCGTACAGGCACGCGCGTATGTGCGAGGCGTTGGGCTCTAACTGAACCCGAGCGAGGCATCGTCTAACTGAACCCGAGCGATTGCACTGCAGGCTACGCGTTACTGAACCCGAGCGATCAAGCGATTCCTTCACTACTGCTGCTAATTGAAGCCGATCGATGCTGCCTCTGGATGAACAGTGAGCGTTGCAGGGGGGTTGGATGAACAATGAGCGGTGGGGGTGGATGAACAGGACCCCGTGGCGTTGCCTCTGGATGAACAGGACCCCGATCGATCGAGCCGGTTGGGGCTGGATGAACAGGACCCCATGGAGGGCTGGATGAACATGACGGCCCTGTGGAGGGCTGGATGAATAGTAGATGGTGGAGGGGTGGATGAACAGTAGCCCGTGGAGGGGTGGTTGAATAGGAGCCCATGGAGAGGGGTGGTTGAACAGTAGCCGGTGGAGTAGCACCCGGTGGAGGCTGGATGAATAGTAGCCCGTGGAGGCTGGAGGGGGTTGACGGTGGAGATGAACAGTGTCCTGTGGAGTCCCGTTTTGCGGTACGCCACACCCCTCTCGATGAACATGACCCCCGTTTCGACCGTAGCGCTCCAACACAAGTCCGTTTCGTCCGTTTTGCGGTACGCCACACCCCTCCCGATCAACAGGACCCCGTTTCGACCGTAGGAGGTCCAACACAAGTCCGTTTCCTCCGTTTTGCGGTACGCCAGACCCCTTCCGATGAACAGGATCCCGTTTTGAACGTGGCCGGTCGAACACAAGGCCATTTCCTCTGTTCTGCGGTACGCCAGGCCTCGTTTCCATCGCCTGTTCCGTCCAAGCCCTCCCGATGAACACGACGACGCATTTCGTTCCAACCCAGCCGGTTGGCTCCCCATGAAAACCACGATGATGCTGTTTCTCCGTTCCGACCTAGCCATGTGCACGAGCCCTGACCATACGTATGCGCAAGTAGGCGTTCGAGACCCCGCCCGTATGTACACATACGTGGCCGCATTTTATTTCTTGCACATTGGCCGCTGTACGTACGTGTACATGCTACGTGCGCGCCTCTACTACGACACGTGCGCGCCTCTACATCCACTAGTATGTACGTACACATTCGCGACCAGAATGACAACGCAACGTACGCTTTGACCAGGTGGGTCCCGACTGTCAGGCACTTCCATGCGTGCAAAGATGTAGCTGGTGGGTCCCAGCAGTCAGGGGGGCGAATCGTTTTTTTTTGCCTAGACGCACTTCCTTGCGTGCGAAGGAGTAGCTGGTGGGTCCCAGCAGTCAGAGGGAAATGTTTTTTTCGTGAAATACGGTGGCCCGTTCGGTGGGTCCCTGCTGTGAGGTGGAGGAATAATTATTTTGCGCGTAATAAGGAGGCACTTCCTTGCGGCAGCCGTGGACCCAGCTGTCATCCTCTCCACGTACAGTACTCTTCCGATGGAAGTCGTTCCTTGACCATGTTGACCATGCCGCATGATACGTCTCGAACGTATCTATAATTTTTGACTGTTCCATGCTATTATATTACCCCTTTTGGATGTTTATGGGCTTTATTCTACACATTTATATCATTTTTGGGACTAACCTACTAACCCGAGGCCCAGCCCATATTGCTGTTTTTTTTGCCTATTTCAGTATTTCGAAGAAAAGGAATATCAAACGGAGTCCAAACGTAATGAAACCTTCGGGAGAGTGATTTTTGGAACGAACGTGATCCAGAGGACTTGGAGTGCAAGTCAAGAAGCAGCCAAGGCCTCCACGAGATAGGAGGGCGCCCCCCTACAGGGCGCGCCCCTGTCTCGTGGGCCCCTCGGGCATCCACCGACGTACTTCTTCCTCCTATATAAGCCTACGTACCCCGAAAACATCCAGGGAGACAACGAAACACAATTTCCACCGCCGTAACCTTCTGTATCTGCGAGATCTCATCTTGGAGCCTTCACCGACACTCTGCCAGAGGGGCAATCGACCACGGAGGGCTTCTACATCAACACCATAGCCCCTCCGATGAGTTGTGAGTAGTTTACCACAGACCTACGGGTCCATAGTTATTAGCTAGCTGGCTTCTTCTCTCTTTTTGGATCTCAATACAATGTTCTCCCCCTCTCTTGTGGAGATCTATTCGATGTAAACTCTTTTTGCGGTGTGTTTGTCGAGATCCGATGAATTGTGGGTTTATGATCAAGTTTACCTATGAATAATATTTGAATCTTATCTGAATTCTTTTATGTATGATTGAGTTATCTTTGCAAGTCTCTTCGAATTATCAGTTTGGTTTGGCCTACTAGATTGATCTTTCTTGCCATGGGAGAAGTGCTTAGCTTTGGGTTCAATCTTGCGGTGTCCTTACCCAGTGACAGAAAGGGTTGCAAGGCACGTATTGTATTGTTGCCATCGAGGATAAAAGATGGGGTTTATATCATATTGCTTGAGTTTATCCCTCTACATCATGTCATCTTGCTTAATGCGTTACTCTGTTCTTATGAACTTAATACTCTAGATGCAGGCAGGAGTCGGTCGATGTGTGGAGTAATAGTAGTAGATGCAGGCAGGAGTCGGTCTACTTGTCATGGACGTGATGCCTATATACATGATCATGCCTAGATAATCTCATAATTATTCGCTTTTCTATCAATTGCTCGACAGTAATTTGTTCACCCACCGTAATACTTATGCTATCTTGAGAGAAGCCACTAGTGAAACCTATGGCCCCCGGGTCTATCTCTTATCATATTTGCTTCCAATCTACTTTTATTTGCATCTTTACTTTTGCATCTATATTATAAAATACCAAAAATATATTTATCTTATCATACTATCTCTATTAGATCTCACTTTCGCAAGTGGCCGTGAAGGGATTGACAACCCCTTTATTGCGTTGGTTGCGAGTTCTTTGTTTGTTTGTGTAGGTGCGTGGGACTTTTGAGGAGCCTCCTACTGGATTGATACCTTGGTTCTCAAAAACTGAGGGAAATACTTACGCTACTATTGCTGCATCACCCTTTCCTCTTCAAGGAAAACCAACGCAAGCTCAAGACTTAGCAAGAAGGATTTCTGGCGCCGTTGCCGGGGAGGTCTTCGCTCAAGTCAAGACATACCAAGTACCCATCACAAACCCATCTCCCTCGCATTTACATTATTTGCCATTTGCCTCTCGTTTTCCTCTCCCCCACTTCACCCTTGCCGTTTTATTCGCCCTCTCTTTCCCAATCTCCTCCTCTCTTTTCGCTTGCCTTTTTCTGTTTGCTTGTGTGTTGGATTACTTGTTGCCATGGCGCAAGATAATACCAAATTGTGTGATTTCTCGAATACCAATAATAATGATTTCCTTAGTACTCCGATTGCTCCTCTTAATGATGTTGAGTCTTGTGAAATCAATACTGCTTTGCTGAATCTTGTTATGAAAGATCAATTCGCCGGCCTTCCTAGTGAAGATGCCGCTACTCATCTAAACAACTTTGTTGATTTGTGTGATATGCAAAAGAAGAAAGATACGGATAACATATTGTTAAATTGAAGTTATTTCCGTTTTCACTTAGAGATCGTGCTAAAGTTTGGTTTTCGTCTTTGCCTAAAAATAGTATTGATTCTTGGAACAAGTGCAAAGATGCTTTTATCTCTAAGTATTTTCCTCCCGCTAAGATTATCACTCTTAGGAACGATATTATGAATTTTAAACAACTTGATCATGAGCATGTTGCCCAATCTTGGGAAAGAATGAAATTGATGCTTCGCAATTGCCCTACTCATGGTTTGAATTTATGGATGATCATACAAAAATTTTATGCCGCTTTGAACTTTGCTTCTAGAAATCTCTTAGATTCGGCCGCGGGAGGCACGTTTATGGAAATCACGTTAGGAGATGCTACAAAACTTCTTGATAATATTATGGCTAATTATTCTCAATGGCACACCGAAAGATCTTCTAGTAAAAAAGTGCATGCTATAGAAGAAATCAATGTTTTGAGTGGAAAGATGGATGAACTTATGAAATTGTTTGCTACTAAAAATACTCCTCTTGATCCAAATGATATGCTTTTGTCTACTTTGATTGAGAATAATAATGAATCTATGGATGTGAATTTTGTTGGTAGGAATAGTTTTGGAAACAATGCTTATAGAGGAAACTTTAATGCTAGACCGTTCCCTAATAATTCCTCTAATAATTATGGAAATTCCTACAATAATTCTTATGGTAATTTTAATAAGATGCCCTCTGATTTTGAGAATAGTGTGTAAGAATTTATGATTTCTCAAAAGAATTTTAATGCTTTGCTTGAAGAAAAATTGCTCAAAGTTGATGATTTGGCTAGGAACATTGATAGACTTTCGCTTGATGTTGATTCTCTTAAACTTAGATCTTCTCCTCCTAAGCATGATATCAATGAGTCTCTCAAAGCAATGAGAATTTCCATTGATGAGTGCAAGGAAAGAACCGCTAGATTGCATGCTAAGAAAGATTGCTTTGTAAAGGCGTGTTCTTCTAGTTTCCATGAAAATAATGATGAGGATCTTAAAGTTATTGATGTGTCTCCTATTAGATCTATGTTTTGCAATATGAATCTTGATAATTATGGGACTGATGATGAGTCAACTTTACCTAGAAGGCGTCCCAAGAATTCGGAGTTTTTAGATCTTGATGCTAAATTTGGTAAAAGTGGGATTGGAGAGGTCACAACTTTAAATAGCATTGAACCCACTATCTCGGATTTCAAGGAATTTGATTATGATAATTGTTCTTTAGAAGATTGTATTTCCTTGTTGCAATCCGTTGTTAATTCTCCTCATGCTTATAGTCAAAATAAAGCTTTTACCAAACATATTGTTGATGCCTTGATGCAATCTTATGATAAAAAACTTAATTTGGAAGTTTCTATACCTAGAAAACTTAATGATGAGTGGGAAACTACTATAAAGATTAGAATTAAAGATCATGAGTGTTTTGCTTTGTGTGATTTGGGTGCTAGTGTTTCCACGATTCCGAAAACTTTATGTGATATTCTAGGTTTCCATGATCTTGATGATTGCTCTTTAAATTTTCACCTTGCGGATTCCACCATTAGAAAGCCAATGGGAAGGATCAATGATGTTCTCATTGTTGCAAATAGAAATTTGGTTCCCGTAGATTTTATCGTTCTTGATATAGATTGCAATCTTTCTTGCCCTATTATTCTTGGTAGACCTTTCCTTAGCACGATTGGTGTGATTATTGATATGAAGGAAGGGAATATTAGATTCCAATTTCCATTAAAGCAAGGCATGGAGCACTATCCAAGAAAGAAAGTCAAATTACCTTATGAATCTATCATGCGGTCTACTTATGAATTTAGTGCCAAATATGGCACTCATTAGATCTATCTTCGCTTTTATGCCTGGCTAGGGGCGTTAAACGATAGCGCTAGTTGGGAGGCAACCCAATTTTCTTTATGTTTTTTGTTTTTGTTCCTGTTTAGTAATAAATCTTGCATATAACTTCTGTTTAGATGTGTTTTTATCTTTTAATTAGTGTTTGTGCCAAGTAGAACCTATAGGATAACCTATGATGCTAGTTGATTTGATTCTGCTGAAAAACAGAAACTTTGCACGCACGAATTTAGTTTTGTTAAATCAAACAAACGTGCTTTTGTGTTGATTATTTTTGCTTATGATCAATAAACAAATTGTCCAGGACTTCCTATTTTTTTAGGATTTTTAAAGTTCCAAAAGTTTGCGTTAGTGACAGATTTCTACAGACTATTCTGTTTTTGACAGATTCTGTTTTTCGTGTGTTGTTTGCTTATTTCGATGCATCTATGGCTAGTAAATTAGTTTATAAACCATATAGAATTTGTATTACAGTAGGTTTAACACCAAAATAAATAAAGAATGAGTTCATTACAGTACCTTATGTGGTGGTTTTGTTTTCTTTCACTAACGGAGCTTATAAGAATTCCTGTTGAGTTTTGTGTTGTGAAGTTTTCAAGTTTTGGGTAGAGCTTTTATGGACTATGGAATAAGGAGTGGAAAGAGCCTAAGCTTGGGGATGACCAAGGAACCCCAAGATATTCAAGGATAGCCAAAAGCCTAAGCTTGGGGATGCCCCGGGAAGGCATCCCCTCTTTTGTCTTCGTTCATTGGTAACTTTACTTGGAGCTATATTTTTATTCGCCACATGATATGTGTTTTGCTTGGAGCGTCGTGTATTATATTAGTCTTTTATTTTTAGTTTACCACAATCATCCTTGCTGTACACACCTTTTGGGAGAAGCCTACTTGATTAGAATTTGCTAGAATACTCTATGTGCTTCACTTATATCTTTTGAGCTTGATAGTTTTTGCTCTAGTGCTTCACTTATATCTTTTAGAGCACGGTGGTGACTTATTTTTGTAGAAATTTCTAGTCTCTAATGCTTCACTTATATTATTTTGGGAGTCTTTTAGAACAGCATGGTATTTGCTTTGGTTATAAAATTGGTCCTAGAATGGTAGGCATCCAAGTTGGGTATAATAAAAACTATCATAGGAAGTGAATTGGATGCTATGATCAATTTGATACTTGATAATTGTTTTGAGATAGGGAGGTAGTGATATTAAAGTCATGCTAGTTGGGTGATTATGAATTTAAAGAATCCTTGTGTTGGAGTTAGCAAATCCTGTAGCATGCACTTATGGTTAAAGTTGTGTAACAAATTTGAAACATGAAGTGTACCTGGCTTGTGTATCCTTATGAGTGGCGGTCGGGGACGAGCGATGGTCTTTTCCTACCAATCTATCCCCCTAGGAGCATGCGCGTAGTACTTGATTTTTGATGACTTCTAAATTTTTGCAATAAGTATATGAGTTCTTTTGACTAATGTTGAGTCCATAGATTATACGCACTTTTACCTTTCCGCCATTGCTAGCCTCTTCGGTACCGTGCATTGCCCTTTCTCACCTTGAGAGTTGGTGCAAACTTCGCCGGTGCATCCAAACCCCGTGATACGATACGCTCTATCATACATAAACCTCCTTATATCTTCCTCAAAACAGCCACCATACCTACCTATTATGGCATTTCCATAGCCATTCCGAGATATATTGCCATGCAACTTTCCACCGTTCCATTTATCATCATGACATACTTTACTTTTGTCATATTGCCATTGCATGATCATGTAGTTGAAATCGTATTTGTGGCAAAGCTACCATGCAATATTTTTCATACATGTCACTCTTGATTCATTGCACCATCCCGGTACACCGCCGGAGGCATTCATATAGAGTCATATCTTGTTCTAGATTCGAGTTGTAATTCATATGTTGTAATAGAAGTGTGATGATCATCATTATTAGAGCATTGCCCAAAGAAAAAAAAGAAGAAAGGCCAAAAAGAAAAAAAAGAAAGGCCCAAAAAAAGAAAAGAAAACAAATAAAAGAAAAGAAAAAGAAAAAGAATAAAAAAAGGGCAATGTTACTATCTCTTTTTCCACACTTGTGCTTCAAAGTAGCACCTTGTTCTTCATGTAGTGACTCTCATATATTGTGCTTCAAAGTAGCACCATGTTTTTCATATAGTGAGTCTCATAAGTTGTCTTTTTCATACTAGTGGGAATTTTTCATTTATAGAACTTGGCTTGTATATTCCTACGATGGGCTTCCTCAAATGCCCTAGGTCTTCGTGAGCAAGCAAGTTGGATGCACACTCACTAGTTTTCTTTTGTTAAGCATTCATTTATAGCTCTAGTGCATCCGTTGCATGGCAATCCCTACTCCTCATGTTGACATCAATTGATGGGCATCTCCATAGCCCGTTCATTATCCAAGTCAATGTGAGACTTTCTTTTTTTTGTCTTCTCCACACAATCCCCATCATCATATTCTATTCTATCCATAGTGCTATATCCATGGCTCACGCTCATGTATTGCGTGAAGGTTGAAAAAGTTTGAGATTATTTAAGTATGAAACAATTGCTTGGCTTGTCATCGGGGGTATAGAAGTTGGGAACATCTTTGTGTGACGAAAATGAAACATAGCTTAACTATATGATTTTGTAGGGATGAACTTTATTTTGCCATGTTATTTTGAGAAGACATGATTACTTTGATTAGTATGCTTGAAGTGTTACTATTTCTTTTATCAATATGAACTTTTATTTTGAACCATTTGGATCTGAAAATTCATGCCACAATAAAGAAAATTACATGAAGAATTATGCTAGGTAGCATTCCACATCAAAAATTCTCTTCTTATCATTTACCTACTCGAGGACGAGCAGGAATTTAGCTTGGGGATGCTTGATACGTCTCCAACGTATCTATAATTTTCGATTGTTCCATGATATTATATTACCCATTTTGGATGTTTATGGGCTTTATTTTACACATTTATATAATTTTTGGGACTAACCTACTTGTTGGGGAACGTAGCAGAAATTCAAAATTTTCCTACGTGTCACCAAGATCTATCTATGGAGAAACCAGCAACGAGGGGAAGGAGAGTGCATCTACATACCCTTGTAGATCGCTAAGTGGAAGCGTTCAAGAGAACAGGGTTGAATGAGTCGTACTCGTCGTGATCCAAATCACCGGAGATCCTAGTGCCGAACGGATGGCACCTCCGCGTTCAACACACGTACAGCCCGGTGACGTCTCCCACGCCTTGATCCAGCAAGGAGAGAGGGAGAGGTTGAGGAAGACTCCATCCAGCAGCAGCACAACGGCGTGGTGGTGATGGAGGAGCGTGGTAGTCCAGCAGGGCTTCGCCAAGCACCGCGAGATATGAGGAGAAGGGAGAGAGGTAGGGCTGTGCCAAGAGGAGAGGAAGTTCTCGTGTGTTGGGCAGCCCCCAGACCTCAAGTATTTATAGGGGGAGGGGAGGGGGCTGCGCCCCCTCTAGGGTTCCCTCCCCAGGGGTGGCGGCAGCCCCCAGATCCCATCTGGGTGGCGGCCAGAAGGGGGAGAGAGGGGAGGCGCACCCTGGGGTGGGCCTTAGGGCCCATCTGCCCTAGGGTTTGCCCCCTCCCCACTTCCTGCGCCTTGGGCCCCTTGTGGGGGGGCGCACCAGCCCACCTGGGGCTGGTTCCCTCCCACACATGGCCCATGCAGCCCTCCAGGGTTGGTGGCCCCACTTGGTGGACCCCCGGGACCCTCCCGGTGGTCCCGGTACGTTACCGGAAAAACCCGAAACTTTTCCGGTGACCAAAACAGGACTTCCCATATATAAATCTTTACCTCCGGACCATTCCGGAACTCCTCGTGACGTCCGGGATCTCATCCGGGACTCCGAACAACATTCGGTAACCACATACAAACTTCCTTTATAACCCTAGCGTCATCGAACCTTAAGTGTGTAGACCCTACGGGTTCGGGAGACATGTAGACATGACCGAGACGTTCTCCGGTCAATAACCAACAGCGGGATCTGGATACCCATGTTGGCTCCCACATGTTCCACGATGATCTCATCGGATGAACCACGATGTCAAGGACTCAGTCGATCCCGTATACAATTCCCTTTGTCTAACGGTATTGTACTTGCCCGAGATTCGATCGTCGGTATACCGATACCTTGTTCAATCTCGTTACCGGCAAGTCTCTTTACTCGTTCCGCAACACATCATCCCGTGATCAACCCCTTGGTCACATTGTGCACATTATGATGATGTCCTACCGAGTGGGCCCAGAGATACCTCTCCGTTTACACGGAGTGACAAATCCCAGTCTCGATCCGTGTCAACCCAACAGACACTTTCGGAGATACCTGTAGTGCACCTTTATAGTCACCCAGTTACGTTGTGACGTTTGATACACCCAAAGCACTCCTACGGTATCCGGGAGTTACACGATCTCATGGTCTAAGGAAGAGATACTTGACATTGGAAAAGCTCTAGCAAACGAACTACACGATCTTTGTGCTATGCTGAGGATTGGGTCTTGTCCATCACATCATTCTCCTAATGATGTGATCCCGTTATCAACGACATCCAATGTCCATATCCAGGAAACCATGACTATCTGTTGATCACAACGAGCTAGTCAACTAGAGGCTCACTAGGGACATATTGTGGTCTATGTATTCACACGTGTATTACGATTTCCGGATAATACAGTTATAGCATGAATAAAAGACAATTATCATGAACAAGGAAATATAATAATACTTTTATTATTGCCTCTAGGGCATATTTCCAACAGTCTCCCACTTGCACTAGAGTCAATAATCTAGTTCACATCGCCATGTGATTAACACTCACAGGTCACATCGCCATGTGACCAACATCCAAAGAGTTTACTAGTGTCATTAAACTAGTTCACATCATCATGTGATTAAGACTCAATGAGTTCTGGGGTTTGATCATGTTTTGCTTGTGAGAGAGGTTTTAGTCAACGGGTCTGCAACATTCAGATCCGTATGTACTTTGCAAATCTCTAGGTCATATTGTAAATGCTGCTTCCACGCTCCACTTGGAGCTATTCCAAATGGTTGCTCCACTATACGTATCCGGTTTGCTACTCAGAGTCACTCGGATAGGTGTTAAAGCTTGCATCGACGTAACCCTTTACGCCGAACTCTTTATCACCTCCATAATCGAGAAACATGTCCTTATTTACTCCAAGGACAATTTTGACCGCTGTCCAATGATCCATTCCTGGATCATTCTTGTACCCCTTGACTGACTCATGGCAAGGCACACTTCCGGTGCGGTACACATCATAGCATACTATAGAGCCTACGTCTGAAACATAGGGGACGACCTTCGTCCTTTCTCTCTTTTCTGCCGTGGTCGAGCTTTTAAGTCTTAAATTCATACCTTACATCTCAGGCAAGAACTCCTTCTTTGACTAGTCCATCTTGAACACCTTCAAGATCATGTCAAGGTATGTGCTCATTTGAAAGTACTATTAAGCATTTTGATCTATCTTATAGATCTTGATGCTTATTATTCAAGTAGCCTAATCCAGGTTTTCCATTGAAAAACACTTTTCAAATAACCCTATATGCTTTCGAGAAATTCTACATCATTTCTGATCAACAATATGTCAATAACATATACTCATCAGAAATTCTATAGTGCTCCCACTCACTTCTTTGGAAATACAAGTTTCTCATAAACTTTGTATAAACCCAAAATCTTTGATCATCTCATCAAAACGTACATTCCAACTCCGAGATGCTTACTCCAGTCCTTAGAAGGATCGTTGGAGCCAGCATACCTTTTAGCATCCTTAGGATCGACAAAAACTTTCGGATTGTATCACATACAACCTTTCCTTACGAAGACTGGTAAGGAAACTCGTTTTGACATCCATCTGCCAGATTTCATAAATGCAGCTAATGCTAACATGATTCCGACGGACTTAAGCATCGCTACGGATGTAGTCAACTCCTTGAACTTGTGAAAAACTCTTCGCCACAAGTCGAGCTTCATAGACGGTGACATCACCGTCCACGTCCGTCTTCTTCTTAAAGATCCATTTATCTCAATGGCTTGCCGATCATCGGGCAAGTCCACCAAAGTCCATGCTTTGTTCTGATACATGGATCCTATCTCGGATTTCATGGCTTCTAACCATTTGTCAGAATTTTGGGCCCACCTTTGCTTCTCCATAGCTCATAGGTTCATTGTTGTCTAGCAACATGACCTTCTAGACAAGATCACTGTACAGCTCTGAAGCAGTACGCATCCTTGTCACCCTACGAGGTACGGTAGTGACTTGATCCGAAGTTTCATGATCACTATCATAAGCTTCTACTTCAATTGGTGTAGGTGCCACAGGAACAACTTCCTGTGCCCTGCTACACACTAGTTGAAGTGACGGTTCAATAACCTCATCAAGTCTCCACCATCCTCCCACTCAACTTTTCGAGACAAACTTTTCCTCGAGAAAGGACCCGATTCAAGAAACAATCCCTATTGCTTTCGGATCTGAATTAGGAGGTATACCCAACTGTTTTGGGTGTCCTATGAAGATGCATTTTATCCGCTTTGGGTTCGAGCTTATCAACCTGAAACTTTTTCACATAAGCGTCGCAGCCCCAAACTTTAAGAAATGACAGCTTAGGTTTCTCTAAACCATAGTTCATACGGTGTCATCTCAACGGAATTACGTGGTGCCCTATTTAAAGTGAATGTGGTTGTCTCTAATGCCTAACCCATAAACGATAGTGGTAATTCGATGAGAGACATCATGGTACGCACCATATCCAATAGGGTGCAACTATGATGTTCGGACACACCATCAAACTATGGTGTTCCAGGCGGTATTAATTGTGAAACAATTTCCACAATGTCTTAATTGCGTGCCAAAGCTCGTAACTCAGATACTCATCTCTATGATCATATCATAGACATTTCATCCTCTTGTCACGATGATCTTCAACTTCACTCTGAAATTACTTGAACCATTCAATAATTCAGACTTGTGTTTCATCAAGTAAATATACTCTACATCTACTCGAATCATCTGTGAAGTAAGAACATAACGATATTCACTGCATGCCTCAGCACTCATTGGACTGCACACATCAAAAAGTGTTACTTCCAACAAGTTGCTATCTTGTTCCATTTTACTGAAAAACGAGGCTTTTAGTCATCTTGCCCATGTGGTATGATTTGCATATCTCAAGTGATTCAAAATCAAGTGAGTCCAAACGATCCATCTGCATGGAGTTTCTTCATGCGTACATACCAATAGACATGGTTTGCATGTCTCAAACTTTTCAAAACGAGTGAGTCCAAAGATCCATCAACATGGAGCTTCTTCATGCGTTTTACACCAATATGACTTACATGGCAGTGCCACAAGTAAGTGGTACTATCATTACTATCTTATATCCTTTTTGGCATGAAAATGTGTATCACTATGATCGAGATTCAATAAACCATTCCTTTAGGTGCAAGACCATTGAAGGTATTATTCAAATAAATAGAGTAACCATTATTCTCCTTAAATGAATAACCGTATTGCGATAGACATAATCCAATCATGTCTATGCTCAACGCAAACACCAAATCTCGATGGTAGAGGGAGTGTGCGACGTTTGATCACATCAACCTTGGAAACACTTCCAACACATATCGTCAGCTCACCTTTAGCTAGTCTCCGTTTATTCCGTAGCTTTTATTTCGAGTTACTAACACTTAGCAACCGAACCGGTATCTAATACCCTGGTGCTACTAGGAGTACTAGTAAAGTACACATTAACATAATGTATATCCAATATACTTCTATCGACCTTGCCAGCCTTCTCATCTTCCAAGTATCTAGGGTAATTCCGCTCCAGTGGTTGTTCCCCTTATTACAGAAGCAGTTAGTCTCGGGTTTGGGTTCAACCTTGGGTTTCTTCATTAGAGCAGCAGCTGATTTGCCGTTTCATGAAGTATCCCTTCTTGCCCTTGCCCTTCTTGAAACTAGTGGTTTCACCAACCATCAACAATTGATGCTCCTTCTTGATTTCTACTTTCGCGATGTCAAACATCGCGAATACCTCAAGGATCATCATATCTATCCCTGATATGTTATAGTTCATCACGAAGCTCTAGCAGCTTGGTGGCAATGACTTTGGAGAAACATCAATATCTCATCTGGAAGATCAACTCCCACTCGATTCAAGTGATTGTTGCACTCAGACAATCTGAGCACAAGCTCAACGATTGAGCTTTTCTCCCTTAGTTTGCAGGCTAAGAAAATCGTCGGAGGTCTCATACCTCTTGACGTGGGCACGAGCCTGAAATCTCAATTTCAGCCCTCGAAACATCTCATATGTTCCGCGACGTTTCGAAAACGTCTTTGGTGCCTCAACTCTAAACCGTTTAACTGAACTATCACGTAGTTATCAAAACGTGTATGTCCGATGTTCGCAACATCCACAAACGATGTTTGGGGTTCAGCACACTGAGCGGTGCATTAAGGACATAAGCTTTCTACTGTCCGCATAATCGCTACTGTCAACTTTCAACTATATTTTCTCTAGGAACATATCTAAACAGTGGAACTAAAGCGCGAGCTTACGACATAATTTGCAAAGATCTTTTGACTATGTTCAGGATAATTAAGTTCATCTTATGAACTCCCACTCAGATAGACATCCCTCTGGTCATCTAAGTGATTACATGATCCGAGTCAACTAGGCCGTGTCCGATCATCACGTGAGACGGACTAGTCATCATCGGTGAACATCTTCATGTTGATCGTATCTACTATACGACTCATGCTCGACCTTTCGGTCTCTGTGTTCCGAGGCCATGTCTGTACATGCTAGGCTCGTCAAGTTAACCCTAAGTGTTTCGCGTGTGTAAATCTGTCTTACACCCGTTGTATGTGAACGTAAGAATCCATCACACCCGATCATCACGTGGTGCTTAGAAGCGACGAACTTTAGCAACGGTGCACAGTTAGGGGAGAACACTTCTTGAAATTTTGTAAGGGATCATCTTATTTACTACCGTCGTTCTAAGTAAACAAGATGCATAAACATGATAAACATCACATGCAATCAAATAGTGACATGATATGGCCAATATCATTTTGCTCCTTTTGATCTCCATCTTCGGGGCTCCATGATCATCATCGTCACCGGCATGACACCATGATCTCCATCATCATGATCTCCATCATCGTGTCTCCATGAAGTTGTCTCGCCAACTTATTACTTCTACTACTATGGCTACCGGTTAGCAATAAAGTAAAGTAATTACATGGCGTTGTTCAATGACACGCAGGTCATACAATAAATTAAGACAACTCCTATGGCTCCTGCCGGTTGTCATACTCATCGACATGCAAGTCGTGATTCCTATTACAAGAACATGATCAATCTCATACATCACATATCATTCATCACATTCTTCTTGGCCATATCACATCACATAGCATACCCTGCAAAAACAAGTTAGACGTCCTCTAATTGTTGTTGCATGTTTTACGTGGCTGCTATGGGTTTCTAGCAAGAACGTTTCTTACCTACGCAAAACCACAACGTGATATGCCAATTGCTATTTACCCTTCATAAGGACCCTTTTCATCGAATCCGTTCCGACTAAAGTGGGAGAGACTGGCACCCGCTAGCCACCTTATGCACCAAGTGCATGTCAATCGGTGGAACCTGTCTCACGTAAGAGTACGTGTAAGGTCGGTCCGGGCCGCTTCATCCCACAATACCGTCGAAACAAGATTGGACTAGTAACGGTAAGCATATTGAACAAAATCAATGCCCACAACTACTTTGTGTTCTACTCGTGCAAAGAATCTACGCAATAGACCTAGCTCATGATGCCACTGTTGGGGAACGTAGCAGAAATTCAAAATTTTCCTACATGTCACCAAGATCTATCCATGGAGAAACCAGCAACGAGGGGAAGGAGAGTGCATCACATACCCTTGTAGATCTCTAAGCGGAAGCGTTCAAGAGAACGGGGTTGAAGGAGTCGTACTCGTCGTGATCCAAATCACCGGAGATCCTAGCGCCGAACGGACGGCACCTCTGCGTTCAACACACGTACAGCCCGGTGACGTCTCCCACGCCTTGATCCAGCAAGGAGAGAGGGAGAGGTTGAGGAAGACTCCATCCAGCAGCAGCACAACGGCGTGGTGGTGATGGAGGAGCGTGGCTATCCTGCAGGGCTTCGCCAAGCACCGCGAGATATGAGGAGAAGGGAGAGAGGTAGGGCTGTGCCAAGAGGAGAAGGGAGAGATTCTCGTGTGTTGGGCAGCCCCAGGCCTCAAGTATTTATAGGGGGAGGGGAGGGGGCTGCGCCCCCTCTAGGGTTCCCTCCCCAGGGGTGGCGGCAGGCCCCAGATCCCATCTGGGTGGTGGCCAGAAGGGGAGAGGGGGGAGGTGCACCCAGGGTGGGCCTTAGGGCCCATCTGCCCTAGGGTTTGCCCCCCTTCCCCACTTCCTGCGCCTTGGGCCCTATGGAGGGGCGCACCAGCCCACCTGGGGCTGGTCCCCTCCCACACTTGGCCCATGCAGCCCTCCAGGGTTGGTGGCCCCACTTGGTGGACCTCCGGGACCCTCCCGGTGGTCCCGGTACGTTACCAAAAAAACCCGAAACTTTTCCGGTGACCAAAACAGGACTTCCCATATATAGATCTTTACCTCCGGACCATTCCGGAACTCCTCGTGATGTCCGGGATCTCATCCGGGACTCCGAACAGCATTCGGTAACCACATACAAACTTCCTTTATAACCCTAGCGTCATTGAACCTTAAGTGTGTAGACCCTACGGGTTCGGGAGACATGTAGACATGACCGAGACGTTCTCCGGTCAATAACCAACAGCAGGATCTGGATACCCATGTTGGCTCCCACATGTTCCACGATGATCTCATCAGATGAACCACGATGTCAAGGACTCAGTCGATCCCGTATACAATTCCCTTTGTCTAGCGGTATTGTACTTGCCCGAGATTAGATCGTCGGTATACCGATACCTTGTTCAATCTCGTTACCGGCAAGTCTCTTTACTCGTTCCGTAACACATCATCCCGTGATCAACCCCTTGGTCACATTGTGCACATTATGATGATGTCCTGCCGAGTGGGCCCAGAGATACCTCTCCGTTTACACGGAGTGACAAATCCCAGTCTCGATCCGTGTCAACCCAACAGACACTTTCGGAGATACCTGTAGTGCACCTTTATAGTCACCCAGTTACGTTGTGACGTTTGATACACCCAAAGCACTCCTACGGTATCCGGGAGTTACACGATCTCATGGTCTAAGGAAGAGATACTTGACATTGGAAAAGCTCTAGCAAACGAACTACACGATCTTTGTGCTATGCTTAGGATTGGGTCTTGTCCATCACATCATTCTCCTAATGATGTGATCCCGTTATCAGACACATCTAATGTCCATAGCTAGGAAACCATGACTATCTGTTGATCACGCGAGCTAGTCAACTAGAGGCTTACTAGGGACATATTGTGGTCTATGTATTCACACGTGTATTACGATTTCTGGATAATACAGTTATAGCATGAATAAAAGACAATTATCATGAACAAGGAAATATAATAATACTTTTATTATTGCCTCTAGGGCATATTTCCAACACTACTAACCGGAGGCCCATCCCATATTGCTGTTTTTTTGCCTATTTCAGTATTTCGAAGAAAAGGAATATCAAACGGAGTCCAAACGGAATGAAACCTTCGGGAGCGTGATTTTTGGACCGAACGTGATCCAGAGGACTTGGAGTGCAATTCAAGAAGCAGCCGAGGCCTCCACGAGATAGGAGGGCGCCCCCCTATAGGGCGCGCCCCTGTCTCGTGGGCCCCTCGGGCGTCCACCGACGTACTTCTTCCTCCTATATAAGCCTACGTACCCCGAAAACATCCAGGGAGACAACGAAACACAATTTCCACCTCCGTAACCTTCTGTATCTGCGAGATCTCATCTTGGAGCCTTCACCGACACTCTGCCGGAGGGGCAATCGACCACGGAGGGCTTCTACATCAACACCATAGCCCCTCCAATGAGTTGTGAGTAGTTTACCACAGACCTACGGGTCCATAGTTATTAGCTAGATGGCTTCTTCTCTCTTTTTGGATCTCAATACAATGTTCTCCCCCTCTCTTGTGGAGATCCATTCAATGTAAACTCTTTTTGCAGTGTGTTTATCGAGATCCGATGAATTGTGGGTTTATGATCAAGTTTATCTATGAATAATATTTGAATCTCCTCTGAATTCTTTTATGTATGATTGCGTTATCTTTGCAAGTCTCTTCGAATTATCAGTTTGGTTTGGCCTACTAGATTGATCTTTCTTGCCATGAGAGAAGTGCTTAGCTTTGGGGTCAATCTTGCGGTGTCCTTACCCAGTGACAGAAGGGGTTGCAAGGCACGTATTGTATTGTTGCCATCGAGGATAAAAAGTGGGGTTTATATCATATTGCTTGAGTTTATCCCTCTACATCATGTCATCTTGCTTAATGCGTTACTCTGTTCTTATGAACTTAATACTCTAGATGCAGGCAGGAGTCGGTCGATGTGTGGAGTAATAGTAGTAGATGCAGGCAGGAGTCGGTCTACTTGTCACGGACGTGATGCCTATATACATGATCATGCCTAGATAGTCTCATAATTATTTTCTTTTCTATCAATTGCTCGACAGTAATTTTTTCACCCACCATAATACTTATGCTATCTTGAGAGAAGCCAATAGTGAAACCTATGGCCCCCGGGTCTATCTCTTATCATATTTGCTTCCAATCTACTTTTATTTGCATCTTTACTTTTTGCATCTATATTATAAAATACCAAAAATATATTTATCTTATCATATTATCTCTATTAGATCTCACTTTCGCAAGTGGCCGTGAAGGGATTGACAACCCCTTTATTGCGTTGGTTGCGAGTTCTTTCTTTGTTTGTGTAGGTGCGTGGGACTTTTGAGGAGCCTCCTACTGGATTGATACCTTGGTTCTCAAAAACTGAGGGAAATAAGTACGCTACTATTGATGCATCACCCTTTCCTCTTGAAGGAAAACCAATGCAAGCTCAAGACGTAGCACCGCGCGGAGAGCACCAGGGCGGTGGGCGACGGCAAGGCCTAGGAAGGGGACGACACGGAGCCGGGGAAGACGCGGCAGTGGAAGCCCGCGCGAAGAGGAGTACGAGGGTTCACTGGTTCGGCTGCGGTGTGAGGCTTCCATTGCCACAGGGCCTGGCCAGCGGTGGGAATAGTAGGGGGTAGTAAGGCCTCCATAGCAGCACATCCGGCCACAGGAGGCGGGAGCATGCGGCACGACCGGCGCTGCTTTGGGTGGCTGGAGCAAGAAGACCAGAGGTTGAAGAAGCACTACAGCCGTTGGATAGACATCGTACGGTCACTGGAGCTAGAATCATTCATATTGACTAAGTTGACAAAGCCCTCCGTCCCCGTCAACTTAGTAGGCCCACAAGTCAGCCTCCCACCAAGGTGGGTCCTAGCTAGCAGGGGGAGTATTCATTTTTTTGTGCGTAATAAGGAGGCACTTCCGGTGGGTCTGAGCTGACAGTGGGGGGAACATTTTTTTCGCGAAATACGGTGGCCCGTCCGGTGGGTCCCAGCAGTCAGGGGGAAATGTTTTTTTCGTGAAATACTGGTGGCCCGTCTAGTGGGTCCCTGCTGTGAGGTGGAGGAATAATTATTTTCCTCGTAATAAGGAGGTACTTCCTTGCGGCTGCTGTGGACCCATCTGTCAGCCTCTCCACGTAGAGTACTCTTCTGATGGAAGTCAGTCGTTAACCACATTGACCACGCCGCACCGAGAGCACCACGGAGGTGGACGACGACGAGGCCTAGGAAGGGGACGATGCGGAGCCGGGGAAGATGCGACAATGGATGCCCACGCGGAGAGGTGTACGATGGATCACTGGTTCGGTTGCGGTGTGAGGCTGTCGTTGCCGCAGAATAACAGGGGGTGTGGGTGAGTGGAGGGATGGCCTGGCCAGTGGTGGGAGTAGTATGGGGGCGGTGAGGCCTCCGCGGTAGCACAACCGGCCACAGGAGGCAGGAGCAGGCGGCACGACTGGCGTTGCTTTGGGCGGCTGGAGCAAGAAGACCAGAGGTTGAAGAAGCACTATGGCCGTTGGATGGACATCATACAGTCACTGGAGTATTGTCTAAGTTAACAAAGCCCTCCGTCCCTGTCAACTTAGTAGGCCCACAAGTCAGCCCAACAATATGGTGGGTCCCAGCTAGCAGGGGGTATTCATTTTTTGGGCGTAATAAGGAGGCACTTCCTTGCGTGCGAAGATATAGCTGGTGGGTCCGACCTGTCAGCGGGTGAAACGTTTTTTTCATGAAATACAAAGGCCCTTCCTGTGTGTCCTAGCTGTCAGGTGGAGGAATCATTATTTTGCACGTAATAAGGAGGCATTTCCTTGCGTGCGGCCGTGGACCCAGCTGTCAGCCTCTCCACGTACAGTCCACTTCCGATGGATGTCATTCATTGACCACGTTGACCAGGCCGCGCCGAGAGCACCAGGGCGGTGGACGAAGGTGAGGCCTAGGAAGGGAACGACACGGAGCCAGGGAATACTCGGCAGTTGTTTCCCACACGGAGGAGTACGAGGGTTTACTAGTTCGTCTGCTGTCCCCAGAGAATAAAAACAGGTGTGGGTGAGTAGAGGGATGGCTAGGCCAGCGATGGGAGTACGGTGGGGTCGTGAGGCCTGCGCGGCAGCATAGCTGGCTGCGGGAGGAGGGAGCAGGCCGTCCCGTCGGCGCTTGTTTGAGCGGCTGGAGCATGAAAAGCAGAGATTGAAGAAGCACGACAGCCGTTGGATGGACATCCAACAGTCACTGCTCTCGTGTGTTGACTAAGTTGACAGGGTGTTGCGTGTGCGTCAACCTTTTTTTTATGAAAGCATACACGTCAACCTGTAGTAGGCGCACAAGTCAGCCTCAAATCTGTGGAAAACAACATACAACCCTTTTGCCATTATTTCTAATAATGTACAACCCATTTGCTAATTCTTAAGAATTTTTTGGAGCCCATCTTCTTTTTGTTAGCATTACACCCCATATTGTGGCCACGGTTAATTGTGGCCACGGTTAAAAAGTATACGAAATTTTGCACATTTCGGTGTAGTCAACTGTTTTTAATCCAGAAATATCGATTCACATTCAAACTATTTTGAAAAATAATTTATATAAATATAAAATCCAAATAATTGTTGACGCATAAAAATCAATGGAATTTAAAATCTTGTAATGAAAAAAAATTAAAACTAATTCCCGGTTTGATGTGTTTTAAAAGTGTACAACCCATTTCTGGGCAAACCGAATGAAACTCTCCTCGTCTTGAAAGATTTGCAGCCCAACAGGGCCGACAAAGCAAGTAGGCCTTGTTTGGGTATTTCTTTAAAAAAAATAGAACTAGGCTAGCCATTTTCAACAAGAAAAAAACACAACTGGGCTCATGATGTGGTAAACATAAATAAAACCCTGGCTAGATGGGCCACAGCCCCCGCACAGCCCCGTTGTTACCCTGATCCGTCGCTAAAACTAGTATAAATAACAAGTGCTTGTTCCTAAAAAAACTGCGCGACCTACTGGGTCCCTAGTGTCAGCCGCTCGTAGTGTAATTCTCTCGTTTATTGACTACGTTGACAATGGCGTGAGCCCCAGATGTCCAACCATTAGGAGGAACCATATTTTTGGGCTTGTAATGTAGAGTCACTTGCTTGTGTACTGCCATGACGCTAGTGGGTCCCTACTGTCATCCTCTCCACGTACAGTCATCTCCTTGTTCCTCTCGGTTGCTGATGACGTTGACAACGCAAGAGGGCGGCGCACCGCGCATGGCAAGCGAACCAAGGCCGCAAGGCGGAGGACGACGACGAGGCCTCGGACGGAACGAACATGAGCCGTGGAAGATGCTCCGGTCCAGTCGCAGGCGGAGGGGAGTACCAGGGTTGACTGGTTCGGGTGCGGGTGCGTGTTGGGGCTGATGTTGCCGGAGAATAACATGATGTGTGGGGGAATAGAGGGAGGGATTGGCCAACATTGGAGGGTACGTATGGTAGGGCAGCGGAGGCGCAGCCAGCCATGGGAGGCGGGAGCAGGCGGAGCCAACAGGGTGGTTTGGTTTGGGCGGCTGGAGGAAGAAGAATACAAGAGATAGAAGATACACGACAGATGTTGGATGTCAATCCAATGGCTGGTAGGTAGAAACGTTTGTTGACTGGCTATTAAGTCGACACCACCTTGGATAGGCTATTTCCTCGCGGGTCCCAAATGTCAGAATCCAAATCTGTCACGGTCATGCACCCTTTCCTATGAAAATTTACAGCCCATTTGATGTGCTAGTTCAAAATAAGTTTGTGGGTGCTGGTGGGGGCTAATCACTTGGCTTCTGTAATGCAAAGTGAGCTCAAGCAGCCGGCGAGAGTGACGTTATTTCCCTTGGTTGGGATTTGTTACAATATTTCACTCGAAATTAAACGAATGGCAAGCCATTTGCCTTGTTTCAAAGAAAATATGACAGTCACAGCCGAGTTGAAAAGGGCAGGAACATCTAACTCTAGCTTACAAACTATGCAAAAGCACGAGGGTAATTGTTCATCAGGTTTACAAAAAAGCCCAGGTTGAAAAGGGCAACAACATCTAACTCTAGCACTGTTTTCGACAGTCACAGTCAAATGGATCGGTCAGGTCCATAGAATGAACATCCTGGGTTATAAAATTTACTGGATTATGACCACAATATGTTGTAAATAGAAGCCCGGCATGTTCAGAAGCTCTTTTGCCCACCTGAAACTCCTTTTTTTGCTCTCCGACATACCCATCCGTCAAAACCATTCTGCTGATAAACTTAAGCCTGATGGGCAATAGTAACCTCGCATTTAGCAGGAAGAATGTGACAAATCTAGTGTTTGCACGGTTGGCTACATATTGTTCTAGCGTTATTGTCTTCAATAGAATCTCATGAGAAGTGAGAAAATCCCGATGGTTACGAATCCACCGATTAGTTATAACTTTCTTACCCTGTCCTGTTGCCTAAATAGACATGAAGATTGAAAATAGTTAAGGTCTAAAAAAAGAGTGTCGAAAGAGCCACAGCTGAACGGTTAATTCTAGTACACTATATGCGGGCTTCCAATGTGCATGAAATTATCACCTTTATATACAACTTCTCCAGACATGGAAAGCATTGTAACAAGCCAATAATCTTGTTCAGATCAAAACTATTCATTTGGATATATAAGATCTTGACAGAATCTGGCACCATTGATAGGCCATCCATGGAGAAACTCTTCATTGAGCATAGAACATAATATTAGTACAAAATGTGTACTCCAAGATGATATATAACTTATGCGCAGAAATTTAAAATGCAGCTTATGGTTACAAGTGTAGATGATAATATAAAGTACCTGAAGAACTATGGAGCCAAACACCATACCAAAATGAGCATACAGATCATGTATTACACCCAAGGTCTCCAGTTTAGTCGCAAAGAGGACGGTTATTTGCAACGGCGAACAACTAGAATCAAGGATCAACCTTTGAAGTGAAGGGGCATCTTGGATGATGAGCTGCCTTCCGTCAAAAGAAATTCCAATTCTTACAAGGTTAGGCGACTTTATTTGGAGACAACTGATTCTAACTATGAAAACAAGCACCAAGCACTCCAGGGTGGGGCAACTGGAGTGGATGATGATGTGCAATGAGGCCTCAGATATACGAACCCACACAACTGAAAGTTTCTTGAGAAATGGGAGTCGAAGGTTTAGTACCAGATTGTCTGGTAGGTAGCATAGCGCAAAGGTGGCGGTGTGGAGAGAGGAGGAAAACCGCGAGATGGACATCGGTGCTGAGGGCACAAGTTCATGGCATTCGGTATGTGGTATGTGATTTCTAGGGGAATAGTAGAACTCAAGCAGCTGTAGTTCTGTGAATTCAGGGGATTTCAGCCAGGCGTCCACCATGCAGGGCATGGTATGCTTGCTCAGGTAGCATGACAGGATGCAGAGGCTTTGAACGGAGCCCTGGTGGGAGGAGATGATGGCTCTGGGGATTTCAAAATCATTGAAGAGATATAGTTGACGATAGTCGAGATTAAGGGGCACAGTGCACCATAGAGGGCGCCACCGAATTGAGAGGACTTGGGTGCGGCAGCAATCCTTTGTGGGGAGAAGCGAGATGATCTCCCCAAGGATGGCGTCCAGGAGATCGCTGATGCGGTCCACCCGAGATTCTATGGGTTCCTGGGATCCGGTGGGGGCGGGGTCGCTGCTTCTCCCCGCGCTGCTGGGTGCGGGATCTACAACAGGCATCACCACTGGCGGGAGCCTCATCTTCTTGGCGCCGGGGTCAGCCGACTCCATTTTCCTCGAGGGCGTTGCTTCGCGCTCACAGATTTGAGCAGAGTAATGAATGACGAGCCTAGTTGTAGTGTGAGTGAAGAAGAAGGGGAGCTGGGGGTTTTCTGTAGTAGTGAGGAAGAAGGGGAGCTGGGGTTTTCTGTAGGAGTGAGGGGAGGAATTTGGCGGTACAAGTGGAGCGAGCTGACGTGAGGTGGGTGGGAGCGAGGAGGAAGAAGAGCACCCATGTTTTTTTGGGGGGGGTGCTGGGTGTGGGTAGCGCCTCTCATTCAGTAAATATATGGGCTTTTGAATTGATTTTACTATTTACTAGTGTGGATGGGCTGTTTTGTCTTGGGTCCAGAGAAACAATTACTACTAGTACAGTGGAGACACTCTACAGCTACCCAGAAAAACAATTACTACTAGTACAGTGGAGACACTCTACCACTTCTGGCTCCTCCTAGGTCATTGAAACGTCTCCCTCTACTGAATGCCGTTATACTTTTGTTCACCGACATGCAGGCCATGCAGCGCACGGGCCCAAATGCCATCCACCAAATTAGAAGGCAGTATGCAGGCGGAGAGTCACCCCGGTCGTAGCGCAGCAGTAACGAGCCGTCGTATCATAAAACCCCACCTCCCCGCAGTCTAAGTTTGACGAACGAAGCAACCATCATTTCACTCTTTGCTGAATCCCCTTCTCCCTCACCGTCTTCAAGAAAGGCAACACTTGCATCTGCCACTGTTCTTCTCTCCCAACGAAGGGAAGGTAAGCGGATCCGTGATGTTGGTATATTTTCGTTCAGAGAAAAAAAGAAATTTTGCAAAGCAGTAACCGATCCTCACTATCTTTTTTGTTTCATTGTCATTGCGATTGTGTTTTCCTTTCACTGGTCTCCTAGTATTCGTCAGTTTCATGATGGACCAAGGAGAACCAGGCAAAGATCTGCTGATATTGGAGCAGACGCGGGAGGCTGATCCCCACGAGACAGAGAGCTCCAAGAAGATGGAGGCAGCCACCGAGCCGACCCCAGATACGCTAACGGCCACTACTAAGATGGTCAACACCCCGTTTGAGGTTACAACCCCCGTGGCACTGCAGCAGCAGTTTTCTTCCTTCGAGGATGTGTCCCCCCTCCTGCTGAGCTGCCCAAGGTGATTTTCTTCTTTGCCGATCTCGATTGTGGTTTTTCATCTAAGTATGTGGTGATTAATAATGCAAAATTTTATTAGCTTCGATGCCATGCTATACATAGTGGTCTAAAAATTGTGTTTCTTATACTGAAAAGTAATTCAGAATTTGTTTCTGTTTCAATTAGAGCCTGATGCAGACAATGATTGTGTGGTTGTATATGTCACTCGCTATGAGGCGGATGACCTGAATATACGCACTGGGAAAACAGAGTTCTTAGGCTGTTGGATCCTGGAAGCCATTTGCGGTTATACCAATGAAGAGTTGTATTCCAGCCTCACTGTTGTCAGGCGTGTTGTCCAGGGTGTACTGAAGCACAAGAAGTTCAAAGCTACTCCTTCGTTTGTGAGGCATACTGTTCTTGTCAAGCTTACGCAGAAAGATGACATGGCATGCCTCCACAAGCAAGTTTATCAGTGGCAAGGCCACAAGGTTGTCTTCATGAAGGTTCACAGGATTGAGCTGCTGCGGGACATCCTCGATGATGTTCGTGGCAAGGTCCGTCTTGTGTCCAGTCCAAAGTAGATCGAGGCATGAAATAGTTGCCCCAGCTAGTGTTTAATAGTAGTTTGGATTGTGTCTAATTATCCGAACCTTGCCTGTTATCAACCCCTCTGGGGCTAGTACTCTGTTTGAATCAGTCTATGGGAACTGCTGCTACTTTTGTGTGCCCATGAATCATGTGAGAACCATCGTAATTGTTACCGAAACAGATGCGTCCTCGCTAGTTTTTTCATGAATATGGCATGGTAAGACATAAGTTGTCATGGTTTATCATACGAGCAGTGTGTGTTTTTATCAAATAGAGCACTCGTTCTAGAACTGTGCGCCGACATATACATAAGTACTTGTAAACACTGTTGGTGCTACCCCACTTGTAAGCAGTTGTGCAAAACATGGCACATTGGCTCAACTCGCTTCAACACTAGGCTATCGACCAACTAACAATCAACAATCTACTGTCTGACATATAAGCAACTATGTATCTTGTTACAGTTGTTCATGCAGTTAACTGAGGCCACAATGTAAATTCCAAACGTTCACACGCTAGTCCAACGCTCATGTGGAACACTCACATTTAACTCGTCTTCATAAAAAACTTGAAAAGCATAAGTTAAGCAATTTTATACATCTAAATGATTCATAGAACATAACAAGCATATACTAGTTCACAGCAAAATACAAAGTTGTGAGAAGGTTTACAAATCAGGAAAAAACAAGCAAGGCTTCTCTGAGAAAAGGGCCTCCCGGCAGGCTTAAATTTCCTGGAGTTCACTCTGGTTTTTTGTTGTTGCCACCATCCAGGGTTAGGTTCTCTCATTCCAGAATAACCAATTATAATTGTGGTCTCAGCTGGAATGCTGAACTGAACCATGCAGTGTACTGACCAGGTGAAATTCTTGTGCATTCCACTAAATTTAAGCACCGTTGTTTGCAGAAATAAGCAGACCACAATGCCTCTTGTCCGTGCACCTGTCCAAAAAACGGCCTTGCAGCCGTGCCAGCTAGTCCTTGGTCCATGGATGAACTGGTAGAAAGTGCATTCCAGACTAGGATGTAGTTGTTTTCACTCGTCCCTGCACTGCAATCAAGAAGTAAGACGTACGAATCAACTTCTTTTAGATTGCGTTGGTCATTCTACCTTAGTTACTACCAATGAGGAATACCTTGAAGACTGGAGGTTAGACAACGACAACGAGGGATAGCCATCTCATTTTGCGTAGTTCTACTAAAACTGAGGTGTGTGCTTTTGATTGCGCAGATAGAAACGATACGGAGATAGACATCTCGAAACGATATGGAGACAGACATCCCTATTTGCGCAAATATGAAATACGATTATTTAAACAGTGACATATATTTGAAGTGGTGTATGATTAACATCAGCATCTAGTGTGTTATAATTGGCACTAGATTGACAGTATGAAGAGTCCTTAAGTAAGTAGCATCACATCACATCAACAATGCCACTAGATTAACATGCAGAACAATAGCATTAGTATTATTGTCATGAGAGTAGCACATGGTTAGTAAATATGCAATCAAATTTGTGCAGTTCCACTGGGATGAAGCAATGTTAGCAGTGTGAGATTTAAGTGTAACTGCAAAAACACAATTCATGGGAAATAAAGCAAGACGGAAGCACTTCATAAAATGGTGGTGGCATTGCTTCAATTTATCGACGGCACTAGACCATTACTTATAGTGACATTAGGTGGCATTACTTAATGCTTCATGTGATTTTACATTAACAGTAGCGATATGGGCGTAGGGACAGCAGGGGCATAAAGTGGTGAGGCAGATGTGGCTACCGAGAGCGGCAAACACTCAGGCAACTTGTCTGCATTTGTCCCATTTTTTATCTCCTCGGCGACATTTTCCTATGTGAGCACAAGAAATCTAGACCTGCTCATTCTCATTTGCGTTGTCCCCCAACACCCGTCACTTTCTTTCCTTTTTTAACCAAGAGATAGGTCCACTTCCCCCCACCCTTTGCCATCCACCATGCTTTCTTCGTCTTTTCAACCAAGAGACCGGTTGGGTAGCCAGTATCTACTACTTTCCCCCGTTTCCTCTTAGAACCAAGTCCTAGATTCATGCTACAACTTTCCCACTTTCTTCCTTGTTTGAACCAACTCTTAGAGTCGACTGTATGAACTAGTTTTACCTCTAATAATAGTAAAAGTCTAGGTGGCTTTGGAATAGTGGACGGAAGTAGAAAAAGATCCATACGAAGGGAGTTGGGGCAGTAGAGCAAGGCAGGTGTTCCGTTTTGAAGGAATATATACCTGAGGGTCGTCGGCATGTGGCAAAGACGGCGTCGGGAGGCCGCATCTTGGCCACAATACGCAGGGAGGAAGAAGGGGTCAGAGGCCCTCCTGAGCCGGCACTCTCTCGGAGAGAACAACACGGCCGCTGATCGGGACGCGCGGGCAGCCATTGGTCTCCTCCCTTGCCGCCGACGACAGCATGAACGATGCACCTACACCCCTGCCCCGGTCGAGGTTGTCCGGCCGGATTTGTGACCAGCCGTGAGTTGAGAGAGAGTGTGGCCACCTATGTCTTGCTTAGATCTAGAGAGTATGAGAGAGTGAACGAGAGGAACCCTAGTAAAGCAAGCGCTAAGGCTCCTGCTTATATATATAGTGGACTGATTTTGTTGTACCAGCTTCAAAAAAATGCACTCCTATGTGTACCCGCGAGTGGGTGTGAGAGAACTAGTGCATGCGTGCACCGCTTCTCTTCGTGAGAGTACAATATACTATGCCCAAAGAACGTTCGCCGCAAGAGTAATAGTATAAGTGTGTGACGTGTGATATAAAATAAAATGTGTGCGACATCTTTTGTTTTTTAGAAGTTCTAAGGGTAGGGTGTGAAGAGCACATATGTGCGTGACGTCTATCTGCAGATATACGGTGGGTGCAACGTGCGAGTCTGCGAGAGGACTCGGGAGAGTCATGACTCGTGAGGGTGCGTGTGCGTGAGAGAGAGGGGGGCACGTATCAATGCAATGCATGTGTCTGTAAATCATTATCCGACAAACGTTTGCCACAAGCCTTTTCCTGACAAACACTGTAAGAACCGTTAGATCGGCATCCGACAGTGTCAGTTTTGCCATGTCATTTAACAGAACAACCACTCCTCCTACATACAAATCTTCTACGTGAGTGTTAGCACCTGCTGTCGGTGTCAAAACCGGCGGATCTCGGGTAGGGGGTCCCGAACTATGCGTCTAGGCGGATGGTAACAGGATTCAAGGGACACAATGTTTTACCCAGGTTCGGGCCCTCTTGATGGAGGTAAAACCCTATGTCCTGCTTGATTAATATTGATGATATGGGTATTACCAGAGTGGATCTACCACGAGATCAAGGAGGCTAAACCCTAGAAGCTAGCCTACGGTATGATTGTTGTAATGTATGTTGTGTCCTACGGACTAAGCCCTCCGGTTTATATAGACACCAGAGAGGGCTAGGGTTACACAGAGTCGGTTACAATGGTAGGAGATCTACATATCCGTATCGCCAAGCTTGCCTTCCACGCCAAGGAAAGTCCCATTCGGACACGTGACGGAGTCTTCAATCTTGTATCTTCGTAGTCTTGGAGTCCGGCGGACGACGATAGTCCGGCTGTCCAGACACCCCCTAGTCCAGGACTCCCTCTGTAGCCCCTGAACCTGGCTTCAATGACGATGAGTCCGGCGTGCATAATGTTCGGCATTGCAAGGCGGGTTCCTCCCTTAAATAATCCAGAGAAGATCATGAACACCAGGATAGTGTCCAGCTCTGCAAAATAAATTCCACATTCCACCGTAGAGAGAATAAAATGCGCACAAGTTCAATCTGCTGACGTACTTTGCGGCATGACGTCACACCACTACCAAGTCTTTACTTGAATCGTTTTTTATTATACCGTCTCAGCACGTTTAGCGAAGCGGTTTCCTTGGCATGTCTTGTCGAAGCAGAGATCGTGTTCCCCTTATTCCGGGATTCTCATCAATATGGACGTGGGTAACCCAACCGCGCCCGTTGCCACGCCTCCTCTATCGAAGGCGAGTCCCGAACGGTCACGGAGACGACTCTTGGTATTCTCCCTCTTTATAATAGGACCAAGGCTCGTTCCTTTTCTTCAATCTTCCACCAAATCTTCTCCTCGCTCCAAGTTCCAACACCCAGAGCCCCAGATTCGAGCGCTTCGGACCTTCAACAATGTCCGGCTCCGACCTTCAGGGCCGGTGGATGCCCTCCTCCATTACGGAGGAGGACGTGCTAAAGCTGCGAGAAGCCAAGTACTTGTCCTACGAGATCTCGCACAGGTGGCCCGCCGAAGGGCAGGCCATCCCCACCCCCGAGCCCAGCGAGTATGTCGTCTTTGTATCCCACCTCCGTCGGGGTTTAGGCTTCCCGACGGATCCTTTTGTGAGAGGGCTCATGTTTTACTATGGGTTGAAATTCCACAACTTGGCTCCGGAGTCCATCCTCCAAATCTCCGCATTCATCATCGTCTGCGAAGCCTTCCTCCGCGTCACCCCCCACTTTGGCCTGTGGCTGAAGACCTTCAATATGGAGCCGAAGATGATCGGGGGGCGTCAAGCAGAGTGCGGCGGGGCGGCCATAAGCAGGAGGGCCGATGCCCCGTGGCCCGAGGGCTCCTTCCAAGAGGAGCTCGGCTTGTGGCAGCAGGAGTGGTTCTATATCACCGCTCCAAAGGGAAGCAGGCAGAAGCCGCCGCCTCCATTCCGCTCAGGACCTCCACGACGATTGATGTCGTGGGTCAACCAAGGGCTCAATTGGGGGCCGTCAAAAGACGTGCCCCTATTGCAGGGCCGGATTCGAGACCTTCAGGCGAGGGAGGTCGATCTGGTCGTGGTGATGCAGGTTATGCTGATTAGGCGTCTCCTGCCCTGCAAACGCTGTCCTCTCCGGCTATGGGAGTTCAATCCGGAGGGGCCATGGATTCTCCAACACTTCATGGGTACGACACACGTGGAGATGTACAAGTTATTCTTCGGACCGTAGGCGGCGTGTCCGGAATTGACCGAGGATGCCGGCCTAAGCTGCAATCACCCGGATACTCAAGTAAGTAGCTCAGTGTTCGGACGCACCGTTTGTTTGCCTTTCTACAATTCGCCTTTTAACCCGTTATCCTTCAACAGGAGTGGATAGCGCAAGCAAAGCTGATACGGTGTCCGGCCCCCCTCCCAAAGACCGCGACGGAGCCCGTGCTGGTCAGAATGTTGGAGCTCGCGCCTTCAGAAGAAGGCGAAGGGGAAAATAGAGGAGCTATCACCTCGCCCAAGGGGGCACTTGAAGAAGGGGGGATCGAGAATCCCTCCCTCCAGGGGGAGAAGAGGACCGCCTCCGAAGACCCGGAGGCCAAAGCCCCTAAGCGGGGGAAGAAATCTTCACCGGAGTGTCCTGCGTCCGGGGAGGTCCCAGCCGCACAATCTCTTCTAAAGAGTCAGCCCTCCAGCGAGCCGTGAGTAGAAAAAGGGGAGTTCATTAATAAGAAACATCCTTATTTGGGCTTCTGAGGTTAACCGAAATTTTTACCTTGTAGTTCGGATCTGCGACCATCTCAGATGAGCTCGTCTTCGGGGGATCTTCGTCCGGAGATGATGGAGAGCGAGACGCCTCCGTCTGCTGCGCCGTCGGATAGGGCGGACGAGCCTGAAGTGTCTTCACGGAGGGTGTCCCCGAGCCCAGCAGAGCCGAAGAGTTCGGCGCCGACTAGTGTTCGGCCGGGGGAGCTGAAGGATCTGCTTGAGAGGGCGTCCATCTCAGAAGATCACCGTGCATTGATGAGCATGGTGATTGGAAGGATTTCGTCCGCCGAAAGCGGATTGCATAATGTCGTCAGGAGCTTGCCGGCGGGGTTTGAGGTACGTAAAAATGATGCACCTTTTTGACAGTTTTGCACATGAAAGTGCGCCCTGTATAGATAGTAGCCCCTGAGACTCGGTAGGTTGTCAAAAGCGACAGCGTGCCGAGGATCAAAATCACAGGTATTGAATGTCACCTTTCCTATGCAGGTGGCGGATAGTCCGGGGGCTAGCCAGACTGATGGAGTTGCCAAATTAATGCGGCAACTTGATGTGGCGGATGCAGACATCGCGCTAGTCAACAGGCGACTTGACGAGTCGCAAGGTAAATTAATTCTCCGCAGTCACCTATTTAAGGGAGCTAAAGCCCACCTCTTACAATATTTATGCTTGACGCAGATGGTGCTGCTGCCATGGAGAGCCTTCGGGCCGAACTTGCTCAAGCCAAGGAGCAAGCCAGAAGGAGTAATGCGGCTGCCTCGAGGGCGGCCGAGGAGTTAGAAGCCGAAAGGGCTGCACACTGCCTAAGCAGGGAAGAGATGGCCGAATTGGCCGTGAAATTAAAGGATGCTACCGACCGCAATGAGGCTCTTGAAAAGGAGCGCCTATCGGAGCGAGAAGACCTGGGGAAGGCCACCGCCGAAGCCAAGGATGCCCGTTCTGCAATGCGGGCTATGAAGGAGGAGCTGCGTCAGGCCGGAGACATTGTGGCTGGCAAGCCTTTTCTGCTACGACGCAGGTTTACGGATCCAAAGTATGCCCAGCTTGGCCAGTTGTGGGGTCCGGAGGATCCATATATGGACTTAGCGGCGAGTGCGGCGGATGCCGTTGTGCACTTCCGAAGTCAGAAGGATCACAAGACGGAAGAGCTATTTTGGTCTCAATTCCATAGTCCGGATCGTTCACTTCCGCTGACCGATCGGTTGGCCGAATGGGCTGAGCTGAATAGGTTGTCCGGACTTGCCATGACGGATATCGTGACTCATGTCTGGCCGGAGAGGCCCAAGCCGACGAGCTATTTTGGCTTGTGGCAAGAGTTTCTTGGGGCGGTGCCGCATATCAAGGAGATGAAGCGGTCGGCCTGCATAGAGGGTGCGCGGATGGCCCTTGCCCGTGTGAAGACACATTGGACAGAGATGGATGCCACCGCTGTTGCGACCCAGGGTTCGGACGAAAGCCGATTACCCGCCGAGCACTATTTTGGGGAAGTTATGCGTGGTGCTCGTGTAATAGAGTCGCAGTGCTCGAAAAATGTCACGTTCAAATGAACGTTTTATCTTGTAAAACAATGGTTATGATGTAATCGCTTTTTATACTTGTGCGTTCCAAGTATTGAGATATCTCCTATGCGGCCGTTTATGTATACGTGTGTATAACCTGAAAGATGGCAGTCTTCGGCTTCAGCCCCCACGCACAAGGTGCGGGGGTGTTCGCAAAAAATAGTGCATTTTCACACTTAATCCGACGTCTTGGTCCTGTTGAGGAGGTGGTAGCGTAGCAAACGAGGCAACCGGACTATGATGCTTTATGACTTTCACTTAGCCATTGGAGTTCGAGGGTGGGGCTACGATATAGCCCCTGGGGGCACCGCGCTCTCCGAATTCGGGGCGCGTGTGTGCCTGACCGGGAAACGGTCCTTCGTCAAAGCGGAGGAATTCTAAACATTCTGGTGGTCGATCGAGTGGTTGACCAGTCTCTCGCTATATCATGATAGTCAGTTTTCGGCTTTCTCTACTGAGGTGCTCGCCCAGCCGAACTGGGGCACAATCGCAGTAGTTCTCCTGGTGCCGCGTTAGCCGATGATACGGAATGTAAGGCAGCAAAACACAGGAGCCGGGCAAACCCAACATTTGACCAAAGACATGATTCGGAGCTGATGCATATAAGGCCTAACTCGAGACGCCGAACACTCCCTAAGGTGTTCGGTGTTTATAATAATGGGCAGAACAATGCCCTAAGCCCCTAGTGTCCAGGTACGGGCAAGGTCCTCTGACACGGCCGATGCCAAAACGTCAGGCTCCACTCTGGTTATAGTGAGAAACCAGGGGATTATAGCAACAAGAGATAGTAAAAAATGTTTACGCAGGATCTTAATCTGAAAAGAATCCTTGCGAAGGGTCCCTACTGCACGTCTGCGCCTGTGTATCCGTTGTGCCGTTATCCTGGACAGGTGTGCACGTTGTTCATCTGTAAAAAGAGAGGAACTTAGTTTGAAAGGAAATCGTGCGAGAAAAAGAATATGAAAAAATATTAATAAGGCAGAGTCTATATGAGCTCATTGTTGCTTGTACGCCCAGCCCCTTGTGAAGGGGTGTGCGGCTAGGGAGCCCCTAGCTTATTTATGCCGGACTTGTCTAGCTGTGTCCGGGGTCTTTAAATGACCCTCGCAATGAAATGATGCCACGTGGACCGGGCATTTTAAGTGTAAGAGACGCGTAATGAGGTATGGCGTTGAAGCGGACAAAAGCTTCACGTCCCAATAGTGCTTGATAGCTACTTTTGAACGGGGCGACATGAAAGATTAGTTTTTCGCGTCAGGAGTTGTTCGGTGACCCGAACACAACTTCTAGTAATAAGGAGCCTGTGCACTTGGCGTAAGGGCCTGGCGTCACTCCTTTAAAGGAAGTGCAGCTATGTCAAATTTTAGTAAGGTCCATCCCCAACTCGCGGATTGTGTTTGGATATAGCAGGTTTAAATCGCTGCCTCCGTCCATCAAGACTTCTGTAAATTGTAGTCCGTCGATTATAGGATCCAATATCAGAGCAGTCCATCCTGCATTTCGAACACTTTTGGGATAATCCAGGTGGTCAAAAGTGATTGGTTTTGACATCCAATCTCGAGGTTCCGCTGGGGTGGACCGTGCGAGACCCATCTTAGCGGGTGCCGCATTGTTTTTCCGTATTATCACATGAAGTGAGTTTACTGCTTTGACTTCTTGTGGGAAAGTCTTTCGTTTTCCGGTGCTCTGCTGGTGGGGTTTATCATCGTCCTCGCTTGATGCGTCGAGCCCCTTGTGTTCGGCGTTGAGTCGGCCGAACTGTTTGAAAACCCAACAATCTCGGTGATTGTGATTTGCAGGCCTTCCGGGGGTACTGTGGATTTGACATATCCGATCCAAAATTTTGTTTAAGTTGGATAGCTCATCACTGTTATCCTTAAGAGGTAGTGTTTTGTTGTTTGGCCGCGAGCTTTTGAATCCGGCGTTAACCGCCTTGTTCTTTGGGCATTTCTCTTTATTCCGGCGCTGATCTTTTCTGCGCCGTGATTTTCCATTTCCATCTCTGATCTCGGATGTACTTGGGTCGCCGGTGCTGCATCTTGCTAGCCAGCTATCTTCCCCCGCGCAAAAGCGGGTCATGAGGCTTGTTAGCGCGGACATTGTCCTCGGCTTCTCTTGGCCGAGGTGTCTGGCGAGCCATTCGTCTCGGACGTTGTGTTTAAAAGCTGCTAAGGCTTCGGCGTCCGGACAATCGACTATTTGGTTCTTTTTAGTAAGGAACCTGTTCCAGAATTTGCACGCTGACTCTCCAGGCTGTTGAGTTATATGACTTAGATCGTCTGCATCTGGAGGGCGGACATAAGTCCCTTGAAAATTTGCTCTAAACGCACCCTCAAGCTCTTCCCAACTTCCAACAGTGTTTTCTGGGAGGCTTTTGAGCCAATGACGGGCTGGCCCTTTGAGCTTGAGGGGTAAATATTTTATGACGTGGAGATCGTCTCCGCTAGCCATGTGTATGTGTAGTATATAATCCTCTATCCAGACTCCAGGGTCTGTTGTTCCGTCGTAAGCCTCTATGTTTATGGGTTTAAACCCTGCTGGGAATTCATGATCCAGCACCTCATTGGTGAAACATAGTGGGTGTGCGGCGCCCCTGTATTTGGGTGTACCGCTGTCTTCGAACACTTGACGTGTTGTGTTGATTCCTGGGGCCCTCTTTTTTTGCCCGTAAATGGACCTGGCTGGGCCATCTGTTTTTCCAGGGTCATGAGTCGGCTTGTGTGGGGCGCCGCTTTTAGATTTTGGCCTATCATCTGGCCGTCTTTCCGGCCAGGCGGCCTCTTTATTTTTTGACTGTGGGTGCTCTATGGCTTCCTCGTCAAATTCTGGCAGCAGCTTGCGCTTCGGGTAGCTCTTTGATTGATGGCTATTGCCGTATTTGTCTGCGGTTTTGAGCACTTTGCTCCACCTCATTCTGAGTATGTCTTCCGCTGTTTTGAGCTTCCGTTTTTCCTTCTTCAAACTTCTTGCAGTGGCGACGAGTCTTTTCTGAAGATTTTTATTCTCCGGTGGTGTGAGGTCATCTGGACTGTTGGTTTCGCCGGGCATGGATTGATTATCCGACTCGTTCTGTTCGGACGGTTGCTTGGTTGCATGTTTGTCGTCCACTGTTTTGCCCTGCTCTATTGCTAGGTCATTAGGAGCGCTCTTGTTGTCGAGGCGGGACTTAGGGCGGCGTCTGCACCGCCGTTTTGTTTGTTTATCGGCGGGATTATCCTTTGCCGCGCCCCATTGGTCCTCGTTATCGCTTCCTTTTGGGGTATCCACCATATATACATCATGGGTTGGAGTGACCCTCCAGTGCTCTGTGAGCGTTGGATCTTGATCGTCTCTGGCATCGTCGTCCATACCGTCGATGTCTTTGGAGTCGTAGTCTAGCATGTCGGTTAGATCGTCGACAGTGGCTACAAAGTGGGTGGTGTGTGGGCTTTGAATTTCTTCGTCGTCCGCATCCCAACCATCCCGGCCATAATCCGGCCAGGGCTCTCCGGATAGCGAGAGATGTTTTAGTGAATTTAGAACGTCGCCGAAGGGTGAGTGTTGAAAGATGTCAGCTGCAGTGAACTCCATGACCGGCGCCCAATCGGATTCGATTGGCAGGGGCGCCGGAGGTCAAGAGTCCGGCAGGGAGTCCGGCACCTCGGAGTCACGAGCTTTATAGGGGACAAGGTCAGTGTTCGGCTCCATCGCCGTGGAAGTCGTAGCTCCCGAGGAGGTGTCCAACCATCCATCCTCGATCTGCGCGATCGGCTCCGGACTATAGGTGAGAGCGGATTCGTGTGCGGCCACCAAGGCACTGTCCGGCGGCAGAGCTAGATCATGCCCATCGTGACAGTACGGCACGCTCGGCTGTGGCTCGAGCCCGTCGAAGATCAAGTCCCCGCGGATGTCGGTCGTGAAGTTTAGGCTTCCGAACCTGACCTAACGGCCAGGGGCGTAGCTTTCGCTCTGCTCCAGATGGCCAAGTGAATTAGCCCGCAGTGCGAAGCCGCCGAATATGAAGATCTATCCGTGGAGAAAAGTCTCATCCTGGACGGCGTTGTTGTTGATTGAAGAAGCCATCGAGCCTATCGGTGACGACACAGAGGAACTCTCAATGAAAGCACCAATGTCGGTGTCAAAACCGGCGGATCTCGGGTAGGGGGTCCCGAACTGTGCGTCTAGGCGGATGGTAATAGGAGACAAGGGACATGATGTTTTACCCAGGTCAGGGCCCTCTTGATGGAGGTAAAACCCTACGTCCTGCTTGATTAATATTGATGATATGGGTATTACAAGAGTGGATCTACCACGAGATCAAGGAGGCTAAACCCTAGAAGCTAGCCTACGGTATGATTGTTGTAATGTATGTTGTGTCCTACGGACTAAGCCCTCCGATTTATATAGACAGCGGAGAGGGCTAGGGTTACACAAAGTCGGTTACAATGGTAGGAGATCTACATATCCGTATCGCCAAGCTTGCCTTCCACGCCAAGGAAAGTCCCATCCGGACACGGGACGGAGTCTTCAATCTTGTATCTTTGTAGTCTTGGAGTCCGGCGGATGATGATAGTCCGGCTGTCCGGACACCCCCTAGTCCAGGACTCCCTCAACTGCCGTATGCTCCCTCCATTCCGAAATGCAGTGCATATAGCTTTATTGAAAATTCAAACCTCGCAAACTTTTACCGAGTTTTCGTGTACCAAATTGCACATGTAGAATACCATGTATATATCATTTCATTCATCTTCGAGAGGCAACTATAAAGATGGGGGATGAGTCTACAAAGAAAGACCATCGTATCACCCACAGAAATTTCAACCATCCTTTGGTGTCGAGGAATATCATAGGAACTATATATGATATTACTCTCCTTTAGAGCCAATTGGTTCATAGGAATAGATTCATATACTCCACATTTCAAAGGAATTAAACATGATATCATTTCTATAGCTTTAGAGACACTTGGTTCATATGAATGGATTCCTATACTCCCTTAATTTCAAAGGAAAATAAACATTAGCGTATATTCAGTAGAAAAGTTCCTATGATATGAACCAAATTACATCTCTTTTCTAATCCCTCCTCATAGGAATTGAGATACATGTCATATCTAGATTCAATAGAAAAGTTCCTATGATGTGAACCAAATGACATCTCTTTTCCAATCCCTACTCATAGGAATTGAGATGCTCCATTTCATCTCTTTCCCTACAACTTCCATGTATACATCTTCTATTCCTAAATAGATAGTACAACCCACTAGTGGCTTTTTTTCCAAAACATGGAACTATGGCACGAGAACTATATAGTGTGCCAATAACTTTGAAAGATGGTCGCTGGATGAAGCTAATCCGACAGTGCAGAGATGGCAAATTCGAGCACTACTAGTCGTTTGATATCATCAACATTCCACCAGATCTGCCACATGTACAATTTAGAAGACTCCATGGTTGAACTTAAGCATAATGCACAAACCTCAAAACACAAGCACTTCTCCTTTGTTCTAGAATCTTCTATATCATAATTGATTTTTTTCTAAAAGAATTGCCATTATTTGTTTTTTACTTTATGCTTTACAATGCACAACCCTATGAATCTGAACATTTTTATAAAACTAGATTTTGAATGAGATGAACTATAAGAACTAAACGAACATCTACATCATGCATATATGACTCAAAGCTTTACATGCTATAGTGTGTATTTATTCATAATTTGGTTTCGAAATCTCATGCGTTCAATGCATGTGTACCTTACTAGTTTTGAGTAGAGTAGCAAATTTCACGCGGCCCCGGGTATATCAAAATGCAGGGCCTATGCATCATTGCCTTTCGGTCGAACTTACGTCCACAATTTTTTGTACGTACTATATCTCCACTAGTCCCCGAACCCAAAATGCTGCCTCGTTCCCGTAAAACCAAGCGGCCCACACATATTTAAGGCGTCAACTCGAACCCGTTTACTACAACGTGGCCCCGCACGCCGTAGTACTCCTACAAACCCTACCGCTGCACTCATCATCGGTTTTCTTCAAGAGGACGAGGGAGAAGCCAATTTGTAGTGGAGGCGCTTTAAAAAAAGAATCTGTAGTGGAGACCCCTACTCTAGGGTGCCCTAGGTAGTTGCCGCACGCATCATTGTTTTCTCTTTTCTTTATGCTCTTGCGCCCTAGAGTGAAATGATGGTTGCTTCGTCCATCCAGCTTAATGCGGGATAGGTGGGGCTTTGTGATTTGACCCCTCATCACTCATTTCTACTACTACGGCGCTACGACCAATGTCGGGGATATGCCCCGCGGCGTAAACCGGCCGGAAGGATAAACCGGCCGGACTTGGCGATTCACCGGTGACCTGCACAGACCAGACGATTTACAGTTCATTGGTAATCCAGCAGGCGGGCCAGAGGAGCAACAAGACCTGGTGGCCCGTCTGGCGGTTCATGAAGGCCGGTTCAACCATTGTGGGCCGGTTTAAGAGGAAAGGAATATTTGCCTTACAAGGAGTCAAGACTAGGACTTGTATCCGGTTTGTATTAGAGATAGACTAGTCCTAATCCTAATAGGACTCCACTTGTAAACCGCCCCTTCAACATATATAAGAAGGGGCAGGGCTCCCCAAAGGGGGACAAGTGACAAGCAAGAAACAATCTCTAGGGCTAGACACAACTAGAGGAGAGCCGATTTACGGCGACTCCCTCGTGATGATAATGAGATCTAGCCTCAAACAGCATGTAGGGTTTTTACTGGATGATGTTTCCCGGGGCCCGAAGCTGTCTAAATCCCTGTCTTGTGTTGCGTCTCTTGATTCCGCTCAACCCCTCTCAAACTACCACATAGGTGCGTTGGCCTCGCGACTAAGTCCTCACACTAAGGACATCTGACGTGTTAATTCCACGACAGTTGGCGCCCACCGTGGGGCCCGCACACGGTGGTGTTGAGTTCTTGAAGGGAGCTCTTCGGGGATCGAGAAACTTGCGTTTGGCCGGGTGATGAAGAACCGGCACGAGACAGTCATATAGGGTTTACTTTGGATCGGGACGTCCAAGATTTGTATTGAAGGGAAATTAGGGTTGCAGGAGGTGCGCCACTATGATTAGACGATTCATCGAAACCGGATCAAGTTTTACTGGGTGGCTGAGACGGACAGAAGTTTTTTCTGCTGCAATACCTCGTGCTCGGCGCCGAATCGCTTCAAGGCAGAGGGAGAGTATCAGGTGATACCAAGCCTTAGATGCTCCCATGATACGAGCTCCTAGGAGCCGTTGGATCGCAGATCCAACGGCTCCCGGGAGGCTTTGAACATTTTTGGAAAAAAGACCTTTTGAAGTCTAAAAATTGCGAACAAGTATGGCAGCCTTCAGAACCTCCTAGGAGCCGTTGGATTTGAGATCCAACGGACAAGAAGCTCGTATCATAGGAGCACCTAAGGCTTGGTATCACCTGATACTTTGTCTCAAGGCAGATCCTCGTTTTTTTAAAGGAAATTATGCATGGAGTAAATCGCATCTAGGGTCGCTGATGTGAGCAAAACCAATCAATACTAAAGCTGATCGTGATGGCGACGAGAAGGACCAGAGTAATAGCCCTCGTTTCGGATTACGCAGGGTTCAAAAAAAAAGAAAGGAAAAAAAACCCACGATGGAAGTGGATAAGGCCACGGACTTATCCTACGCCTCCTTCCGTCTTCGTCTTCAAGCCGCCGCCACTGGACGTGCTTCCGACTACTACTTGGTCGCGGTCCCACCATGTCGACACCGTTCCAGCCTGCCACTGTGGTTGCAGCTGCGCTTGGCCGGTCGCCGCCTCTCCTCAAGCCGGCGTCGCTTCTCCCCGTGGCCGCAGCTGCGCCTGGCAGGTCGCCGCCTCTCCTCGAAGCCGGCATCGCTTCTCCCCGTGGCCGCAGCTGCGCCTGGCCGGTCATCGCCTCTCCTCGAAGCCGGCGTCGCTTCTCCCCGTGGCCGCAGCTGCGCCTGGCCGGTCGTCGCGGTCTTAAATCGCCCGCCTCCGTGGCTGGCCTCTCTCTCGCCCTCGCCCAGTCCCCAGGCTCAAATCGCCTCTGCTGGTCTCGCTCTACAAACCGTAGGCCTGCAGCTGCTGCCGCTTTGCTTCGCCTCTGCTGCTTCTTCCGCCGGTAGCGCCTCACCTTTTCTACCGCCATGGCCAAGCCGCCAATGGCTGAGTCACCAATCTGCCAACGCCTCGACCCGCCGTACTGACCTCCTGCGCCACCTCGTACCGGCTTCAGTTCGGATTTGCCAGGCTGTACGCGCTTGGCCTCGAACCCTCCAGATCGCCGCAACCACGATCCACCTTTGACCACGGCCTCTCGCGCCGTGTTGAGCCGCCGTGGCCGGCGTCGAGTTGCCACGGCTCCCCTGGCCGTAGCCCCCAAGTGGCCTTGAGCCTGTTGCTTTTTCTACTCCAAAGCTGCCAGATGCGGGGGCTATGAGCCGCCCCGGGCTCTTTCTGTCTACGCGAGCGATTCTGTATCAAATCTTTTTGCTGATTGGACATGCTACAAAACCCAAGGCATCAATTTGTGACTTCTTGCATAAAAGCCAAAGAAAAGAATTCATCTACTGAAAAGAGACCTCCAAGGAAGCTCTCACGTGGTCACAAGGGACAAGCCATCACATCAAAATTCAAATGACAATCCGCGGTCGTCTGATACTGTTCAACATTATCTAATGCCAGTATCCGCGTTCATCCGAAAAATAAATCAGGTGCTATCTGTTCTCAGTATTTTTAGTATGTATTAATACTTCTGAGAACAATTACTCTGTCTTTTAATATATTTTACGCAGGACAAAGTCCATTACAAAAGTGACGTCATGCCACGGACATGAGGCTCACACCGGTTTAAAACGTTGCGGCCATCTCTCACGATCGCACCGGTTTACAACACGGAGGGCAACTTACTCATCCGCACCGGTTTACAATGCCGCGGTCGATTCATCCGTTTGCTCGTATGGCCAACTCACCCGTCCGCACCGGTTTACCACACTGCGGCCGGTTCACCCGTGATTGATTTCCGCTTCCTACAATTATCATCAACTTCATGGCGGGTTATTTCCGGCCCAAATGAATCAGGTGATATCCATCTAAGTCTATTTTTTGACATACATTGTTTTTGTAAAAAGAACAATTACGTTGGTTTTGCATATTTTTATATGCAGGACAATTATTTGCCACAACATTGGTGTTACACCATGCATGTGGAGCGTGCACCGGCGTCATTATATACTGGCTTTTGACCATTCCACACTGCTTAACGGACGCGCGCAAACCGTCGGTGGTCCGGTTTACATCAACACGCGGCCGGTTCTCCATCTGCGCCGGTTTATAACGCCCGCAGGCGACTCTCCGTCCGCGCCGGTTTACAACTCCCGCGGCCGACATTCGTCCGCACCGGTTTACAACGCCGTGGCCGACTCCGCCGTGATTAATTTCAGCTTCACCATGGTAATCATCAACTCTACGATGGATAACCCCTGGCATGATACATCAGGTGAAATCCATCCGATATATTTTATATTATATATTGCTTTCTTTAAAAAGAGCAATTACTCCGGTTTGCAAAGCTATCTAATGCAGGACCTTAAACCGCCATATTGGTGCAAATTTAAAGGCCGTCAGAAAATTTCAGGCTTAAAAAGAAGGATTCCGGTTTAATATCCGGTTCAAGGGGAAGATATCTCCTACAAAGCTTTGAAGCTCTCAATATCCGGTTTAAGAATTTCCGGTTCAAGAAGGTTTTATCTCTTGCAAAATATTAAAAGGTGCCAAAGAGAACCTGCTGCCATGATGCGCGGTTCAAACATGGGTATCATGCCTTATTGGCTTATCATATCATTGGTCACTTGGGGGCTTGGACGTATCCGAACCATAGCTACACCTCTTGATCGGCGCAATGCCACAATATCACTTGGGGGCTTGGTCGTATCCGAACCAATGCAACACCTTTTGATAGGCGAAAGCCACTAGATCATTTGGGGACATGGTCAAGTCTGAACCAGTCACGCCTCTTGATCGGCCTAAGGCCACAGAATCATTTGGGGGCTTTGGTCGAACCCGAACCATCGTCACCCCTCTTGATCGGCATAATGCCAATGCATCACTTGGGGACTTGTGGTCATGTCTGAACCATAGTCACGCCTCTTGATCGGCCTAAGGGCACAGAATCACTTGGGGGCTTTGGTCGAACCCGAACCATCGCCACTCCTCTTGATCGGCATAACGCCAATGCATCATTTGGGAACCTGGCTGACTTGAACCATAGCCACGCCTACTGGGGGCTTGGTCGTTTCCGACCATGGTAATGCCACTTGATCGGTTTAAACAGCCTCTTTTTTGCAAATGATTTTATATTTGCCTTTGATTGACTCCTGTCTTTCTTTTGATAAATATTTCTTTTGTTGCGTTTTTAAACCAACAAAATTCTCAAGCCGGTTCGACTGTCAATTGACGGAACACGGTCAAATCTTACTCCGGAGACTATCTGCCCGGTTTGATTTTCTGTTACCATCCTATTATGGAGTAAACCGGTGTTTATCAACCCGGCTCGGCTTTCAACTACAAGTTGTCAGTACACGATCAAATTATAATCCGGCGATTATTAACCCGGTCTGGTTTGACTACAAGTTGCCAGCATTATATATTGTTAAACCGGTGTTTATCACAACCCGGTACGGTTTTATTATAAACCGGCACAGTATCAAAGGAGTTATCATTACTCAAAATTCCCCTACTAAAAAAAGTTGGTAAACCGACTATGTGATTCAATATCACAGGTATGATATATTTCATATTTGATTATTCTTAAGTGCAGCCTTGGTTATAAACCTGGGTTATCTGTTGGGCATTATGACCCGTCCGGCGGTAAGCCGCCAGAACACTTTAAACTTGTTGTATGCAGAAACAGGTTGAATAAAGCATGATTATAAATCACCGGTGTTTATTAAACCGGCCTGGCTTTCAACTATATGTCGCCAGTATGATGATAAATTATCCGGAGTTTATTAAACCGGCCCGGCTTTAAGACGATAAATCGCCAGTGTATGATGAGAGATTGTCCGGTGTTTATTAAACCGGCCCGGCCTTGGACTATAAGTCACCAGTATATATTCGGATTACGCCATTGGAATCATGCGCTTATAAATCATTGGTTATATTATTCAAATAGCCAACTTGGCTGAATTTTCATTATGATATTGAATGAATAAGGTTTCATACCGGATTATATTATCTTGAATAGCCAACATGGCTGGATTTTATTATGGTTATTAATAACCGATATTATTGAGGTTTTGAAAGTCGCTTTAGCGCAATGGCTATCATATTATCAATGGATATGATTTATTCTACAATTCAAGGAATAGTCCCGAGTTGCTGCAAGCTTACAACCCGGGCACTTGGGGGCTACATTATTTAAGTTGAGATACATCAAATACACAAGTCTCATGTCGCTGCAAGCATGCACCATGACACTTGGGGCTAATGCAAAGTCATTCTTTGTTCATCTTATTGAAGACCCGACTCATCACATTATAATGAGCCGGCCCTTGGGGGCTACCAATCCTCCTGTTAAACAATTCAAGGAACAAAGCTTTTTATTCATTATATTGAAGGTCCACTGCTCAGTTGGTAAAGCACAAGGCTCTTAACCTTGTGGATGTGAATTCAAGCCCCATGATGGGGGTTACATCATATGATGTTATTTTCATTGAAGTATATATCAAGTCCCAGCTCAATATTATCTTACTGAGCCGACCCTTGGGGGCTACACCGTTGCTGTTCAAAGTTTACATGATTATATTTACAAAGTCCCTGCTCATTATTGCATAATGACCCGGCCCTTGGGGGCTACACTGGTTGAAGTTTTTATGAGTATAAGACAATTACAAGTCCCAGGTTGCTGCAAGCAGGACAACTCGGCACTTGGGGGCTACATAATATGGAGTATTCAGTTTTTACTAAGTGACTGGGATGAACAACATGGATTTCTTCTTAAGTGGCGGTATTTATATTGAAGCAAGTCTTAAGCCATCACTTTGTTCTACTCAAGACTTGGGGCTACAGGTATTATATTATTATCAAGGAAATATTTTCAAATTCTCTGTTTGAGCAAACTAGATTGACCCGGCGTCACCAATCATTATGACCCTGCGGCTGCAACCCGGTATCATCAATAATCATAAACCGGTGTTGGCAACAATCATGAACCGGTGTCTGTAACAATCATGACCTGGAATTATCAGTTTTTATAACTCGACAGTTTTTGGCAATGATAAACCGGCAAGTTCTGCATCTTCAAGCCGGTTGAATATCATATGAGTATCTCAAGACCAATAATTCTTAAACTGGCGCTTTGGAAGCCGACTCAAGTGGATTATTCTTCACAATATTTTTGTATGAGAAACCAACGTCAGCAATTTAAAGTATGAAGCTGATTATTGACCCAGATTTTCTAGAAGGAGGAAATGACAAGGACTTAAGGATGATCAGGTGCCGGTCTACAAGAATTCTTAACCCGGAGCACAACCTGTCAAATTTTTTCTGGTGTTTATTTGCAGCATAAGTTTACCATGGATAAATCCAAGCTAAACTTGGGGGGCTAATGTCGGGGATATGCCCCGCGGCGTAAACCGTCCGGAAGGATAAACCGACCGGACTTGGCGATTCATCGGTGACCTGCACACACCAGACGATTTACAAATCATTGGTAATCCGGCAGGCGGGCCAGAGGAGCAACAAGACCCGGTGGCCCGTCTGGCGGTTCATGAAGGCCGGTTCAACCATTGTGGGCCGGTTTAAGAGGAAAGGAATATTTGCCTTATAAGGAGTCAGGGCTAGGACTTGTATCCGGTTTGTATTAGAGATAGACTAGTCCTAATCCTAATAGGACTCCACATGTAAACCGCCCCTTCAACATATATAAGGAGGGGCAGGGCTCCCCAAAGGGGGACAAGTGACAAGCAAGAAACAATCTCTAGGGCTAGACACAACTAGAGGAGAGCCGGTTTACGGCGACTCCCTCGTGATGATAATGAGATCTAGCCTCAAACAGCATGTAGGGTTTTTACTGGATGATGTTTCCCGGGGCCCGAAGCTGTCTAAATCCCTGTCTTGTGTTGCGTCTCTCGATTCCGCTCAACCCCTCTCAAGCTACCACATAGGTGCATTGGCCTCGCGACTAAGTCCTCACATTAAGGACATCTGACGTGTTAGTTCCACGACAACCGGGGTGCCTCCAATTCCAACCACCGCTCTGAACTGTAATTTGGTGCATTGCACGTGGAACAAGATGGTGGATGAGCCACATGTCGGCCAAAGGGGTCCTGTTAAGTGTGTCGCCATTTCGTGTGTGGACTGGCCCTGCTTGAGTTGCTACGCCAACATGATAGGAGCAGCCTACCACTTGGTTTTGCTCCTTGGTGAATCCCGACTATATTGATCTAAAAAGATACATGCTGAACTACCCTCTCCATCTCGGTTTTTTATTTTTAGGCGTCTCGGTTTATAGGGCGTGCATGTAGTTCTAGGTCATCCATTTGACTAACTAAATACGAGTTACTATGTCACAAAAAGGATATCATTGGATTCTTAAGTGGATGTAGTTGTATTTAAAAGTCGAGGGCGGGGCTTTTATTGCGCGGTAGGTGGGGCAGTTCCGCCTAGTCAGTTCAACAGAGAGGCGAGAAGATGAGGGAGTAGGCTGCTGCAAACGTAGAGCTGTGTGATTTGACAGCGAGTTACTGCTGGACAGGTGGGGCCCTGTGATTTGACTTGCCATTATCATTTTAACTGCGATGCTACGACGGGCGTGAGTCTCTCGATTCCTGACCACCTCCATACAGGTGCCTCTCCCAATGCTCCACCATGTAGTAGAGGCTGGCTCTTGCATGAGAGCCCACTTCTCCACTTTTTCCTTGCCTCTCTTTCCTCCACATATGCAAAAATGCCATGTAAAGCGCACTATTGTACTTACTTGCTCCTAGAGGTGCTAAGCTTGCCACATAGGCATAAAAGTCTGATGTGGCAAGTTAATCAAGAAGAGAGAGACTAGTTTGGTGACCCAAGGAAGAAATGGTGCTAAGCGCGTGTACCTAGGTGAAAAGAAAATTTTAAAGTCTATAGCTAATTAAATGAAGCAAACTTAGCAACAAAAAATTAATAAGCACACCATTTCATTGGAAGAGGTCACTCCTTGGCAAATGCAATAAATACTACTCCCTGTGTCCCATAATATAAGAACGTTTTTGGCACTACACTAGTGTCCAAAACATTCTTATATTATGCGACGGAGGGAGTACGAAGAAAGAGTTAGAGAGAAGTAAAAAAACACTTAGAGCCAACCTTACAGTTAACCTTGTTGTAGCATGAGTGACTAAGTGATGACTATGTATGACATGCCAACATCAGATAGCCTAACGCACCGTGTTAAATCTCCAAGGGCGCGACTGCGCGAGTGACGCGACGGTCGTGGTAGGCGTGACCATGATACGGGCTGCTGGCAGCCCTTGGATCTGAGATCAAACGGTCGCATGCTAAGTTGCTGAAAATTTGCAGAATAACCCTCCAGGATAGGATATTCACCCATAGGTCTAGAATCACGCCATGCAACCGTTCGATCTCAGATCCAAGGGCTCTCGGAACCCGTATCATGGGAGAATGGAAAGCCACTACCCTGCCGTTCGCACGCTGGAAGTTCGCTCCTACTCGTCCCCGCACGTCCTTTAATACTACGGCGGTTCGCTCCTAGTCGTCCCGTCCTTTCACATTATGGTAGTTCCACTAATCCTAACCCTCCTCCCAAATCCATGGCGTCCCAAATCTCCATGATCGGCGGTTAGTCCAACGTTAGAACCATCACCGACGATGAGTTCGACGTCATCTACACCCGTTCTTCCGCGACGGTGAAAGGATGCCTTTCTCGCTTCAGACGCATGTTCGAATACTCAGATGATGAGTGGGTCACTGGGCTAGATGTTGAGTACACCACAGTCCTAGGATGAGAGAAGGATCTAAAGGACGAAGAGAGGAAGAAGCCCACTGTGATCCAGGTTTGCGTGCATGACTTATGCTTGGTCTACCACATATGCCATGCTGACGTTGCATGCCTGGATTTTAAGAACTTCCTCGAGAGCAACCTAGTCGAATTCGTTACTGTAGACTTTACGAACGACAAAGAAGTCCTGGGTCGGATAAGCCTCATTGTAGGCAACCCCTTCGACCTCCAGAAGAATCGGCTGCTGCCCTCCGGTGGCCAGCCTTCAATGTTGACCCTGGTAGGAGCCATGGTTCATCCTTCGTACCGTAAACTGGAGAAACCTCATTACATGTTTCATCGTCATGCATGGCAGCGGAATGAACTAGATATAGACCACATCCACTATGCTACAATGGATGGCTACCTTTGTTTCAGTATCTACAAGGGTTGGATGAAGAGCAAGACCCAAGTGTGCGGTTCAAGCAAAGAAGTATCGGCCAAGAGGAAGAGGGACAAGGACGAAGTCAAGGACGTGGACGAGGACTCCGAGTGAGTAAGGTGTCAGTATCGTTGCTCATGGTGGTTCTAATGCAGTGTCTACCTGATTAGTTGCATAGTTTAATTTCAGGTGTGCTTAGTTTAATTTGAGGGGTGTGTTGTGCTGAGCCCCCAGTAGAACTATGTTATGTTTCTTCTCGTTACTTTAACTCTTCGGTATGTACATACTACTAGTATTTCTTTAATAGAATTTAGCACCCCAATTAAGCACGTACTAGCTTTTTTAATAGTACTATATGCATAATTTGGCGACGAGCGCTCTCTATATGTACCACCTTTTTTTAATTTCAATTTTTGCTCCATGGCGCAATCCATCGATACTATTACTGTACAAAAGTATACATTTTTTAAAAGGCTAGAGTACTGTTCATCACATATATAGCCAGTTAAATTCTCAACCTAGAACAACGTGCATGCCATGTAGTAAACCAATACGAAGGAAGTATAGTAAAAATGAGGTGATTTTACCGAGCGATCGGCGGGGGAGCATGGCCTGTCATGCGGTCCCATGTGTCATGATGTACCAAGGCGATGCACGTGTCCCTCTTGATGCAGAAGCAATACTACGTGGTTTGAGATGATGGCAAACCAAAGTGTGAAATAATGGTTGCTTCGTCCGTCTGGGAAGGTGCGGCACTGTGATTTGATGTCTCATTGCTCATTACTACTACTGGGCCGGTACGAGTGGGGTGCATCCCCCTGCTGTTCTGCACTGTTATTTGGTGCTTGACACATCGACCCGGTTGCTATATGTCCCACATGTCGGAGAGAGGAAGTACATAATTCATGAAAGGGAGCGTCGACGGAGGAGTATACTACAGAATTCATGAAAGGGAGCGACTTAGTTTTGGAAAAATCTGTTTTTACGGAGTACGTACCTACTAGGGTTTATAGGGCTCATCTAAAAAACATTCGTTATTCTGTTTGATAAGTCTCAATTCTACTACTAGTAGAAGTACCATTACATGTTGGATTTCAAGGTGCGTTAGATCACCCGATGCAAGCAGTGTCAAGAGGAAACTCACCAATGCATGTAGAAGTTCATGGAAATTTAGTGGTCATTCATGCATTCGTTCTAATTAATGCCTCGGTAAACATAACTTCTTGAGAAAAACGAGCGTACTAATTACTTGTGCAAACTACGAAATTAATTCGAGCACTCACCGTCTACCTTGGTTGGAGAGATTTTGAAATTGAGCCATAAACTGGAAAGTGGGGAGTAGTAACTTTTGTCTCGATTACTATTTGGGGCCTTGTATAGAGGCAAAATGTATTTTTTTATAGTGGCCTTGTATAAGTAAATGGAGGGAGTACCAAAGGACATATATATTCCAAACAATATGATAATCTCTCTAACCAAGGTACGTAGTAGGGACGAGGAGTAAATGGAGGGAGTAGTGCTACGAGCCACTACGCGCGTGGGCGAGGGAGCGGGCGTAAGGCGTACAGTATTAGTAGTAGTACTACTACTCGTGAGCAAGCTTCACCTCATCCTGCGAGCCACCGCGCCCGTGGGGGGGAGATGACGTACTAAGCAAGCTTCTCCTCGTTCTGCGAGTTGACGGGACACATCAAAAGTACTCCAGTGTATATAGCCTTGCCTCTAAGGTAGGCCCCACATGGTTTGCCTCTTTTCTTAACATAATAACACATCAAGTCGCAATTTGTTTGTTCACCCATGGTAGACGATCCTCCCTCCACCAAGTGGACAACCAGTACACGTGTCAAATTACCACGTGGGCTGCCTTTTCGCACAGAAATGAGCTCCACCATGTACCCACACGGGTGTTGTTGGGAAAGAGACGGGAGTACGTGCGTCGTGCGTGCACCTCTTCTCTTCGTGCACGTCCCCCACCTACGTGGGTGTGTGTGAGAGAGATACAAACCTAGACATAATGCGCCGTCCATCCCCATGCCTTCGCCCAGTCCGACCACCAGTCACCACCACGCCCCACTCCTCCTCACCTTATCTCTCATCTTTTTCCCTCCATTTTTATATACAAGGGGCCACTATCAAAATTACAATTTGCAGATATACAAGGCCACTAACACTAATTGATGCAATATTAATGGTGTTTGCCTCATGGTACTAGCAAAGGAGGACATTAATTATCCCTTGCATGCATGCGGGAGTTTGTAAAAAAATGCATCTTGATGTTCCGTGCAATGCACGGGCATCTTGCTAGTCCATGAAAACAACACATGGCAAAACTCCACGTCGAACGAGGGATTTGAATCTGTTGGAGGGGCAGTTTGGATCTTGCCCGGTGTAGCCAAAATATTGGCGACCCTTTTGTCCACCGATGCCTTTGCCACCGATGAACGAGGAATGGCTCGGGTGCTCATGCTGTCGTGCATCCTCCAGCGCGCATGTTGGAGACGAGCTTGCACGAGCTGTGTTTTTTTGTGCCACAACGCCGCCCGAGCCGCCCGCAGACCAACCGGCGATCTGCAAATTACGCCATCCAACCGTAGCCGCACACATTATGACAGCAACTCAACCAACCGGACGAAATTCACGCAAACATGTAGACAAATTGATATTTCATATAAACAACAACGGAAATCATATAAAATACCGGATTTTCATACAAACATGACGGATTTCATTACATTCAAATGAACTACACGGTGCTAGTTCTGGACAGCACAGGTATATAATACCTGGCCTAAATGGTCGCCCGCCGATCGATTTGTGTTCCTCATGTCCGGCAGCATAATCACTGGACTGCTGAGAGCCCCAGAGGTATATGCTTCAGCACAAAGGGCAGCTCGCTTCCCCACTGCCCAACTGATATCATTGGCTGATGCCGAAGATGATGGTGGCCGGTACCAGTTTGAGTTCATCACCGACCACTACTTCGCCATGGCCGGCACCGGCTCGAGTTCATCCTAACATTCCCCTCTTTCGTGGAGCCCATGCAGGGTCGACGAAGGTCCTCGCAACAAAAGGATCCGGCAAGACACCTGCTATGTACGCCGGCGTCGCCTCCGTGGTGGCCTTCATGGGACCCAAGCGGCGGCGGCCTCCCGTGTTCTACTTCTCCTCGATGATGGCGGCGGACACGGAGGCGCTAGCCACTGACTCATCACTCTCCGCGCACTCGGCTTCTGTCGCTGCTTGCATGGCACGACCGCCACCATGGGAGTCTCGGCCACAGAAATGGGAGTCGCGGTACAAGACGGGGGCGTGGACGGCAGCAACGACACTCGTACGCCACTCCTTGTCGAGCTAGCCTAGCGCGGCGAGTTGCTGAACCGCGCGCCGGCTTGGGGCGGCAACTGGCTCCGTCGGGTGAGGGAAGGGAGGTCGACCAGCGAGCTGCATAGCTCGTATCTGGCAGGCTACGTAGCCGGCTTAGATGCGGAATAACTACTCTTTGTAAGCCATTGTAAGAGTGGACAAAATGGTGAAGGAGGAGATAGGGGAGCGGCGGAGGTGTGCGATTCTTGGCCGGCGTTTGGCCTCGTTTAAATAGGAGATTAAATAGACGGCGGACGGGAGGAGCTCGGCCGGCGTTGCGTTTAATGCCGGCCCGGTCATGAACGGAGTGTGTCCAGAGTGGGTTTCTCGGCTTCCACACGGGCGTGTTTCATGGAGGCGTTTGAATTCAGCAAGGAGGTGTGTTCAGCCGAGCGTGCAGCGAGTGGCGCCCTCGACTCTGACCTAGGACACCGCGTCGTTCTTCCACTGACGTGTGGGCTCTTTGGGTACATGGCCTGCATGTCAGTGACCCAACGCAGGCAGCGCACAGCAGAGGAACCTTTGGTGGGCCAGGGTGGTCAGAAGCGGGCATTTCATAAACCGATGATTGTTCATTGAGTGTGACGTCATCTTTTTCATGTAGATAAGCCTACTATGTTGATATCCCGTTCGATATGTTGTGATTCATAAAGACCGCTGCAAACATCAATGTTCTACTTATCACAGATAAGATTGATTAATACCCGTAACAATCCATGTCCTTAACAAAGGGTGCATGCACGTATAGGTTGAGCATGTGTCTTGCGTCGTGTGCTGTGTGCATGCAGGCGTGCGAGTGTTGCGTGCGTGCAAGGGTACGTTTCAGTGTTGCATGCATGGGTGCGTACGTGGGTGTGTTCGTGAGTGCATGGTGTATGTGTCAGTGTTGCACGCCAGCATGCGTGCGTGTGTACGTTATGTGTACGTGTCAGTGTTGCTCGCCTGCATGCGTGCGTGTCTTGCGTGCGTGTGTACGTTATGTGTACGTGTCAGTGTTGCTCGCCTGCATGCGTGCGTGTCTTGCGTGCGTGCATGTGTACGTGTGGGGTGAGGCTACACGTCAGTCGACTGACTTTTTCATCTCTGGTCATTAGATTTTCCAGCCGTTGGATACGAAATCAAGGGCCTCCAGTTTATCATCAAACTCCACCCCCCCTGAGCCGCCAGCCACCACCGGCCGTACCGCCAGCCCCCGCTGCCCGCGGCCGGCCCGCGCCGCCATGCCGCCCCGCCCTCCCTGAAACCACCGCACCAGCCATCCCTCTAGGCCCCCCGCGCCGAGCTTTTTCTCGGGCAATCCCCACCCCACCGCCCAATCAACGCCACCCCAACCGCCGGTGACTACCAACCAGAGGTCTCACAACTTCAAATACCCACCGACCACTAATTTATTACCATTTCTGTCCTTCATATACACGCTGACGGGTGGGCCCTATGGTAATGTGCGCTGCTGAATATGGACCGTTTGACTGGTCAATTGATCGTGTTATCAACAAATTACGGAGTTGTATGGTGAGCCAGTGACCGTATGATCACCCTAAAATGTACTCCTATTTTATTAACACAGTACAGACTCAAACTACCATTTCTTTCTTTCATATACGGGCTGACAGGTGGCCCCCACAGTTACGCGCCCCAATGGTGCAACACTAGTTGCGCCGCGTGGAACGTTTGACTGGTCAATTGATTGTGTCATCAACAAAATACGGAGTTGTACGGGTGAGCCAGTGACTGTATAATCATGACATGTATTTGTTTAACATGGTACAGACGCAAGGGCTCATATATACGCGCAAGCACTCACCGCTATAAGCGCACACACGCGAACCCTACCCCTATGAGCACCTTCGAGAGAGTGGGCCAGCATATATGATCTTGAGATTTTACGAAGTCACTGTCGTGGTTCTAAGCCTGACAGTAGAGTGGGGGGTAGGTATTGAGAGGCAAGGTCCTAGCTATGGAGAGGTTGTAAGCACAAGGGATGTACGAGTTCAGGCCCTTCTCGGAGGAAGTAACAGCCCTACGTCTCGGAGCCCGGAGGCGGTCGAGTGGATTATGAGTATATGAGTTACAAGGTGCCGAACCCTTCTGCCTGTGGAGGGGGGTGGCTTATATAGAGTGCGCCAGGACCCCAGCCAGCCCACGTAGGAGAGGGTTTAAGGTGAGTTAAGTCTGGGGCGTTACTGGTAACGCCCCACATAAAGTGCCTTTACTATCATAAAGTCTACTTGATTACAGGCCGTTGCAGTGCAGAGTGCCTCTTGACCTTCTGGTGGTCGAGTGAGTATTCGTGGTCGAGTCCTTCAAGTCAGTCGAGTGTGTCTCTTGTTGGTCGACTGGAAGGCGACTTCTTTTAAGGGTGTCCTTGGGTAAGGTACTTAGATCAGGTCCATGACCCTACCCTAGGTACATAACCCCATCATTAGCCCCCGAATGGATTGAGGCTTCGAGTGAGGAAGGAGTTGATGTCGTTTCCGATTAACCTTTGTGCCCTGGTCGTCCGTTGTCCTGGACCAAAGAATCTCTTCGTTGACAGGGAGCAATTTGCCTTCAGTCGACTCGATCCATTCTACTTTTGCGTCGAGTGATCTTTCGGGTTTCGACGATCTCCGAGCGACGGATCGCCGGAAACACCGCGTCTGACAGACTGATTTGTTGTTCGCGGATTCCGCGGGATGCGAAATTTGGGGACACGCGCGAAGCGGGGCGGACCGCGGCGTTCGGATGGGACGGGGCATAGACGCCTCGATCTCCGCGCCGCCTTTTTCGCCACGTATCCAGTCTGCATAACTGCTCCCAGATATGATTAGATCGACGGGCCCACCTGTCATCCACTCGGAAGGGACCTTATAAATGTGCCCGGTGAGGATTTCTGTGCTGCGCCTCAGCATTCTCTCCCTCTCTCTGCTTCCTTCTTCTCCGCCCAGCGTGCTCGCTCTCGCCCCCGCACCACTTCCCTTCGCGCATCTCGCCGGCGACCATGGCCAAGGAGAAGATGGCGCCGCTGGAGCGCGCAAAGAAGGCGTCGGCGTCGGAGAAGGCGAAGGGGAGATCCACCAGCCGCGGAGGGTCCTCGTCCAGATCCCGTCTGCCGAAGGGCTGGGTCCAAGGAGACTGGATCCAGTCGACCATCACAGAGAAGGACCTCCTCGACATGGCCAACGAGGGCTTGATCCCTCACGGAGCTGCGAGGCTTCCGGGGAAGGAGTGGCAGCCTCAGCCAGAAGAGGGTGAGTGTGTGCTTTTGGCTACTCATGTTGATCGTAGGTTTTCCTTGCCGCCGAGTGTTTTCTTCCGTGGCTTCTTGAATTTCTTCGGAGCGCAGCTTCACCACTTTACCCCAAACTCCATTGCCTATCTTGCTGCATTCGTGTCCATGTGTGAGGGTTTCTTGGGCTGTCGACCGCACTGGGGTTTGTTCAAACATATATTCACGTGTCGCTCTCAGACCGTGAAGAAGGCGAGCCCAGGTGATGAGAGAACCCGAGTCGTCCAAATGTGTGGGGGTCTGGGGATCCAGGTGAGGAATAAGAGCACCTTCCCGCCCATGACTTTTCCCGAGTCCGTTAGAGGCTGGCAGTCGACTTGGTTCTACTGCCAGGCCTAGTCGACGCCAGGGCAGTCGAGTGGACTCCCTCCGTTTACCATGGACCGAGTGAACAAGCCCTCCCCTCTGAAGCTGATTCCGGAGGAGAAAGCTGACGTGAAGATGTTGATGGAGCACGTGGTGCAGTTGGTTCGGGAGGGAGTGACGGGCATGGACCTCCTGGAGGTCTTCCTCAGGCGTCGCATCTAGCCCCTTCAGTTCCGGAGCCACTGCATGTGGTTGTACTGTGGGACCGAAGACGAGACTAGAGTCCATCCAGAAGCAGTCGACGACGTCACTCTGGAAAGATGGATGGCAGCCGTTACCGGAAACAAGGATAATCCACGCGGAGCCAGAAGGATTCCTCCACTCGACCACAAGAGCGACCCAAACAAGGTATACTTGCCCTGCTCTCCACTGCGCTCTTGTCGCATTCATTTCTGTTTACCCTGCCGACTGATCGACTGATCCTTGTCTGGGCATCTGCTAGGCCCTCACCGAGCTGTACTCGATGCCCAATGGGGCACAAGCTTCGACTGAGGAGGGCGAGGCGAGCGGGGGCGAGAGTCAGGAAGAGGAGGAATGGGACTCGGATGTTGCAGAGGATGATGACGACGATGATGATGATGACGGTGATGAAGATGACGTCGAGGACGAGGAAGAAGAGGAGGAGGAGGTCGTACCACCGCGCTCAGAAAGGCGGTCGAAGCTTGTCCACGACCCTTCGACCGAACGCGGTAAGGGGGTTGCGACCGCCACTCAGTCGACCAAGCGCCCTCGGACCACCTCTCCGGTGCCGACTGATAAGGCGCCGAAGCAGCCCAGGGCGGCCTCGTTGAAGCCGATCAAGCTCCTGCCGAAGATGAAGGTGTCCATCCCCACCATATCAGGGTAACCGTGCTGCTCATATTTTCTTATTTTGTGTGAACTCTGTCTCTGGTCGACGCTGAAGTTAATCGACTGATCCTTTGGAGTTGCAGTGCTGCTACTTCTGAAACCTCGGCCCGGGCCGATGACCACGAGATGGAGGACGCAGCAACTTTGAACCCAGGTACTATATTCTTAACGCCGTTCTTAGTCGACTGACTCGCGATCTCTGATCCTGATTCTTCTCCGCAGCTCCACCCAATACTGTTATCAATCTTCCTGATGATGATGAGGATGAAGAGCCGCTGAAGCGCAGGAGGAGTCGGAAAGCGTTCGCCAGTAAGGTGCCTCAAGACGTGACGGCGCCTGAGATTCTGACTATGGAGGAAGAGAACACCACTCGACACACGGTGTCCTTCGCAAATCCACTGACGAGTGCTCAGCAGCCCTCCCTCTTCACGACGCACCACGTCCCAGAGGACCAAGCTGGCGCAGCGAAGGAGGCGATACGCCAGGCGGGACTCATGATGGAGCAGCTGAAGACCATCCGGGACGCGAGCCAGGCAGCTTATGACGCCAGTTCTGCACTCCAAAGCAATGTTCAGGTCAGTCGACCACCGTTTGTTCTGTTGGATATGCTGCCAAAAACTTTTCCTTTCCAGAATTTATAGTAGTCACCCAGTGGGTGTTGTCGATTGAGCTCCGTATTAGCGGGGGCACGCTGAGTGCACCCGCTGGGTGTAGTCCCCAAGGCTAAGGTCGACTGCTGGCAGTCGGCCTTAGGCTTTATAATTTCAGTCTTTCTGTCAGTCGACTATGTCGACTGGATTTCACAAACCGGTAGGGGCACGCTGAGTGCACCCACTGGGTGTAGTCCCCGAGACTGTGGTCGACTGCTTGTAGTTGATCACAGTCTTAGAGAATGCATCTCGCACTTTTTTTTGAGGTCGACTGGTCGACTTTGTCTTCAACAGGATTAGTGGGGGCATGCTGAGTGCACCCACTGGGTGTAGTCCCCGAGACTACGGTCGAATGCTTGTATTCGGCTGTAGTCTTAGAAACGTGAGTTTTTCCCTTTTTCACTCAGAAGTGAATTATATTTGACATTTAGTCAATTGGTTCTTCGCAAAACTCTTGTGATCTTGTGGCTCGCTACTCAGAGCTGGAACACAAGCATACTCAAGTCGAGCTGAGCTTGAAGCTGGTTCAGGAGAAGCTGACAAAGGCAAAGGAGGAGACCGAAGGTATGTTTGGTGAGACCCTGACGACTGCTTTTTCCCTTGCTTGTTTCAAAATCTGATCTTGCTGTAACTTGCAGGTAAGGTAAGGGAGGCCCAACAGAAGAAAGACCTTGAGCTAGCTGAGAAGATCAAGCTTGCTGATGAGAAGTTAGCTTCAGTCACCAAGCTCGAACAAGACAATACCAATCTGAAAGCTGCTCTTGGGATTGCCAACAAGGAGGTCAGTCGACTGAAAACTGATAAAGCTGCCCTGACCGACCAAGTCGCCAAATTGACTGGGAAGAAAACTGATCTGGAGGCCTTCCTGAGTGGACTTGCCAAGAAGCTGTTTCTCATGCTTGAAGGTAAACCTCTATGCTTGGCAGACATTTCCAATTGTGATTTTTCCATTCGACCATCTCCTTGACTTAGTGATCACCCTTGCAGAATTTTGTCAAAACTTCGAAGAAGAAACTAGCCGGCTGAAGCCAAACCTCGACCCCGTCAATTCTCCGGTGAACGATGAAGTTGCCATGGATGTTCTCCGACTGGAGTCCCGTGTTGCAGCTGTCGTGGACTATCTCGCAAGGCTGAAGGCCGCCACATCTCGCATCGACTCGACGCTTTGGCCTGAGGAGACACTTCAGAATGACCTTGAATCGCTGATGGCCCGGTTGAACACGATCCCTGGTCGAGTGCAGGAATGGAAGAAGTCCTCGGCTCGATGTGGTGCAGATGTTGCTCTGTGTCTTGCCCGAGTCCACTGTAAGGATGCACGAGAAGAGAAGCTGGCGGCCCTTCGGGTGGCCAATACCAAGAAGCACGACTTCAGGTCCTTTATGGAAACTTTCCTTGCAGCTGCCACTCGGATCGCCGACGGAATTGACCTTGATGAATTCGTTGCTCCTTCCAGCCCTCCACAGGAGGGGTAAAAAACTTCTTCTGGCTCGACGCTTTTAAATTTGCCTCGGTATGCCGAGTGGAATTGTAACCGATAAACCTTAACAGGCTTAACGCCTGAGCACTCTCGGTTCCTTTAGATATCGATTCAAACTTGAATTTGGTGCTTGAATATGATTGCCTTTGGCCCGAAATGTCTTTTGCAGGTTCAAAGCAAGGCGCCTTTACTGCAATCGACTTATTCTTCAGTCCACTTAGGCGAGCACTGGGCTGCAGCTAAGCCCCCGAGTGAGAGGTTTACTCTTCACTCGGCAGGATTTTGATAACTTAGGCGAGTGCTTGGACTGCAGCTAAGCCTCCGAGTGAGAGGGTTGCTCTACACTCGGTAGGATTTTGATAACTTAGGCGAGTGCTTGGACTGCAGCTAAGCCCCCGAGTGAGAGGGTTGCTCTACACTCGGTAGGATTTTGATAACTTAGGCGAGTGCTTGGACTGCAGCTAAGCCCCCGAGTGAGAGGGTTGCTCCTCACTCGGTAGGATTTTTGTAACTTAGGCGAGCACAGGGCTGCAGCTAAGCTCCCGAGTGGAAGGTTGGCTTACCACTCGGTAGGATTTTCGTTGCCTTTGGCCCGAAATGTCTTTTGAAGGTTCAAAGCAAGGCGCCTTTACTACAATCGACTTATTCTTCAGTCCACTTAGGCGAGCATAGGTCTGCAGCT